>NC_065444.1:221292354-221570720 GCF_917563875.1 Diabrotica virgifera virgifera
ATAATAGATAAAGTTATAGGATCGTGCAAAAAAAAAATTTCAGATTTTACTTTTTTCCGACTTTTTGAGTCCCCTTGAGTCTAAAAAGCAAATAAAAAACATGTCGGAAGTATGCACGTACGTATGTCGCCACCGCCCAGCAAAAACTACTGGACCGATTTCGATGAAATTCGGTATGAGTAAGTTTAAGAGAATTTTATCGAGAAACTAAGCTTTTAAAAAAAACCTCTCAAAGGGGGGCCGAAATAGGGGGGTTATTTAGGGCCCATTTTTGCAAATTTTGACCGAAATGAATGAAATTTAACTCAAAGTTAGCTCATCGATAGGTAAATAGAAATACGGAACTTGACATTTCCAAATTCAAAATGGCGGCCAAGATGACCGACCGCCCACCCGACACATTTCCCTACCTATTTAAAAACTTGTTTAAAATAAGTTTAATTTGAAAAGGTCGTTATGTAGCCTAAAGATGGGGCTATAAGAAGGATATTATCGTTTTTCAGAAAAAGTTATGGGTTGCCTATATTTAAGGGGTCAAAATTTGACAAAACTTTGAACTAGATTTTCTCAAAAATGGCTGCAAGGAATTTGTTTATTTTTAATATCCTATCGGTAAATAGAATGACATTAGTCAGATTTCTTAACTCCCCATAGGAGGGGAGATGAATTTTCTATAAAAAAATATTCGAGTGCCCGTAACTTCCTTTGTAATAGAAACTAAAATTTGAAATTTTGCAGACGTATATGGTACTTTATTATCTATTATTACAATAAATTTTACCCAAAATATGGCTTTCGGTTGAACCGGAAATGAAAAAAAAAATCTTATTTTTTTTTTAGGTACGCCCTGTATATTTGTACATATTTTGAAAGAATGTAGAATTACCTTTCCAATGACATAAAACTCGTTGCTGTAGCTCAAAAACTCGAAAAGTTACAGTAAATAGAAATTTTGCTATAATCGTGTGTGTGTCCTCTCTCACGCGATCATAGTAGAGTGTAGAGCATTATTATAGGGCAGTCAATGAGGGTATTTGGCTCCTAATTCCATCCTACTACATCAATGTACTTGATACTTTCACAGTAAGTAGGGAATAGCTCAAGAAACAAAATCTAATCTATATACTATGACGCTTTTATCTTGGGGCGGTTCCCACCCCTTCAAGGGGGTGGAAAATTTGTTGGTCAAAATAAGCACGGAAGTGGCTAGAGAACCTATTTCTAAGCAAAAACTGGTCTATACTTTTTTTGAGGACTCGATACTTTTTGAGTTATGCGTAGTTGAAAATTGGCCATTTTCATTGAAAAATGACACCTTTTCGGACGGTTTTTTGTGAATACCTTAAAAACTACGCATCGAACTAAAAACACCATATAAAACATTTTTTAGATTATAAATAACAAAGAGATTCGTTCCTTTGTAAATGTTCTATTTATAATACAAAAAGAGATATGGTAGGTGAAAAGAGTTTGTTTTTTGGTGCATGCTCAAATTGGTGTATTCAACTTGAAAGAACAGAGGAACGGTACTGCTACCAACGCCTTTTGTAGTGTTTGAAAAGGCCTTTAAAACGAGCACCGTTAAATGTCGGTGACATTCAAACTAAGCGAGATATGGTGCAAAAAAAATATATGACTAATGTACTTTAAGGAAAAATGAGAAGTAACCCCTCATCCACCAGAATTTAAATGCATTATTTTTCTTCTGCAATACCTTTTAATATAGTGTTATTTCGGCTTTCAAAAAGTTGAACGGGTTTAAAATGAATGTTTTTTGTAAAAAATGTGATAAAATTATAGAATGCATTTTTAAATTTTCTTAAAAATCTTCCTTTTTCTCCATGTAATTCGAAAATAAAAATATTACACCCCCGAGAAGTGGTGGGAACCACCCCCATGATAAAAGCGTCATAGTATATAGGATAGACTTTGAATTAGGAGATTGGGCTACTCCCAAAATGTCATTAACATCCATGCAGTAGGATAGAATTAGGAGGTAATATCTTGTTCTTAATCTCGCGCATTGACTGGCGTAATACAAATAGAATGAAATGCAAATATTGTAAACTATTAATTTCTCAGAAAAATTAACTAATTTGAAATGAATGTATGACTATAATATTCTATTAATTGATGCAATAATCTCTATATCTATAGTGTGTCCCCGAAATATGGCATCGAACATTTTCTCAAATGCAGGAATTAATGATGCGTAGAACCATAAAATATTTCCAAGTATACAAGGTGTTTCTAAAATATCAAAATAACGAGTAACTTTGTTCTTTTTATAGAATGCCAGTATCTTGTACGATAACGATAATAGATCGGTACGATAAAGTTCTCGGGCGGCCCTTCCGTCCAGCGTTTTTATATTTATATTATAAAAATTTCTATCAATAGTCTAAATTTAAAATAATCCGCAAGGGTACCTAAATTAGGGTAATTTCTTACGTGTGTGGTTCCTAACTTTTGAGGTAACTTCTTCATAAAATCATTTAAGTAATGGGTGATTCATGTAGGGGTACTTTTTTCAAAAGGAAAAAACAATAAAAAAAATAAATCTTATTTGAAAATATTTATTATCACACAAAAGAACCATTCTTTACAATTACTTCTTAAAGATAATTTCTTTCAAATGTTGACCGTGAGGGCGGTAAGATAGTCCATCTTACAGTTTCAATTCTCGATGACGCGTTTGAGCATTTCGATTGGTATTTGACCAATGCCTCGAGTAATATCGGCCTCCACGGCCTCATTCGTAGTTGGTTTATTCAAGTAGACTTTGGACTTTAGGTAGCCCCAAAGCAAAAAGTCTACGAGGTGTGATGTCACAGGATATAAGCGGCCAATTCACTGGTCCGAAGCGTGAAAAAATTGCTCATTGAATCGTCTCGCAGTAAAGTCATGCTTTCACAGGCTTTATGCCAAGTGGCACCATCTTGTTCAGATTACAAACGATCTAAAACGTGTAAAAATGTTTCTTTTTGATTGTGTAAGTAGTAGTCTTAGTCTAGGCGCCAAATAGAGGTCACCGTGTCCTTTTCAATTCTGATGGACAAACTCAACGGTTTCTTATGGATTTTTGGCTACTGATTCGAATTTCGAGGGTGGATTTTGATCCGAGTGATCAAAAAATTGTTATAAACAATTTAATTGTTTATAAGACTCAGGCTCATAAACTAAAAGAGATAAAAAAATGTTTCAAATAAAATTTGTTCCATAATAAAAAACGAAGAAAAAACGTTTACTAAACTTAAATCCAACAATTACAACTCAAGATATTGTAAAATTAGTGCACAATACAAATAGCAAATTGCAAAATAAGTATTTTTCGAAGCTTCATCGATCGTAACTCGGCTTCTACGAATGCAAATGAGCCTTAGCAGATCTCATTTTAAAGCTTAATTAATAGGCTTCCAAACAAAGTGTGTTAAATTACTTTATCTTCATTTGTTTCAAAGTTATACCCGTTTGAAGTTATAATTTTCTTAAAACAATTATATGTACTTTAATTTGTGTATAAGGGTCTCAAGCAAATTTGAGCTATAAACATTTATACTTTAATTAACAGTAATGGTAGAAGAACTCAAAAGGAACAATTTGAGCTTATGAAAATGTTCGTAAATTTATTTTTGGCCAAGATATCGATATTAAAATATCGATATCTTGGCCAAAAATACACTTATGAACATTTTCATAAGCTCAAATTTTTCCTTTTGAGTTCTTCTATCATTATTGTTAATTAAAGTATAATTGTATATAGCTGAAATTTGTTTGAATCCCTTATAAACAAATTAATGTACAATTTTTTCAAGAAAATTATAACTTCAAACGGGTATAACTTTAAAACAAATAAAGATAAAATAATTTAACAAACTTTGTTTGGAAGTCTATTAATTAAGCTTTAAAATGAGATCTTCTAAGGCTCATTTGCATTCGTAGAAGCCGAGTTACTCTCGATAAAGCTAAACGAATTTCGTCACTTACTTGACTGTAAGCCGATCTTCGATATCTTGGCCAAAAATACATTTATGAACATTTTCATAAGCTCAAATTGTTCCTTTTGAGTTCTTCTATCATTATTGTTAATTAAAGTATAATTGTTTATAGCTCAAATTTGTTTGAAACCCTTATAAACAAATTAATGTACAATTTTTTAAAGAAAATTATAACTTCAAATGGGTATAACTTTAAAACAAATAAAGATAAAGTAATTTAACAAACTTTGTTTGGTAGCCTATTTTGGAACTTTGGAACACGTAATTAAGCTTTAAAATGAGATCTTCTAAGACTCATTGGCATTCGTAGAAGCTGAGTTACGATCGATAAAGCTTCGAAAAATCCTTATTTTGCAATTTGTATTGTGCACTAATTTTACTAAGTATATCTTGAGTTCTAATTATTGGATTTAGGTTTACTAAACGTTTTTTTCTTCGTTTTTTATTAAGGAACAAATTTTATTTGAAACATTTTTTTATCTCTTTTAGTTTATGAGCCAGAGCCTTATAAACAATTAAATTGTTTATAACAATTTTTTGACCACTCGGATCGAAATCCACCCTCGAAATTCGTAATCAGCAGCTAAAAACCCATAAGAAACCGTTGAGTTTGTCCATCAGAATTGAAAAGGACACGGTGATCCCTCCGGCGCCTAGACCTAGACTATACATTTTTCGAAACTACATAACTTCAGCTACAAATTCCACCAAATATTATCTTCGTGGAAGGATTTTCCGTGACGTGAGATTATTTGTAATGTGAAAGTGCAAATTCAGCGTTTTGTTGTTTCGAAGTAGCAAAATGGGTTATAACGTCATTGTCAAATTTATTATTGCTTTGGAGAGATTTTAAAAGTTTTTTTCTATTGACATTTGAAATTTGAGACAAGTTTGACATTCTCTCTTGTTTCATGGTGTTTCGACAATACGTTTTGACTCTTTTGAGACAAGAGAAATCCCGTTAATTTGAGGCAGAATTTGCCCACATTTGAGCACAATAATTTATTAATTTCGGGAACAGTTTGTTGTACCTAATGAATTGCAGTATAAAAAATTATACATATTTTGTAACTTATCCCACTTTCCGAAAATATTTGGATCAGCATATAAACCTGTTAATCCATTTTCTTATTTTATTTGATTAAAGAATGATGGATAATTTTTAATGAACTTGTCTAATAGATATTTTGGAATTTTTTTGGCGTAACTTTTAAATTTTGAATCGTTAAAGAGGTCAATGGTTTATAACAGTGAGTAAATAATAGTTTTGCCTGGTGCAATAGTTTTAACTTTTGCCTGGAGACCATGCAGTTCACCGGACATCAAGGCAGCGCCGTCATAAATTTGCCTTACCAATTTATTTTTGATATCAAAAAATTTTAATATGTCCTTTAAAACACCAAAAATATATTCTGTCTTATGGCTTCTGCTCACGTCTGAAAACCTAAAAACCTCTCATAAATATTAGACGTAACGCGTATCGAAGAACAATTGATACTTGTGAATGACATGTTACCTCTATCAGTAGTTTCGTCTATTTCTACCGAAAAGCATCAAAATGTAACTATTACTAATTGATTCTTTCATTCTGTGCTGTTTTAGGTACGCCGCTAAATGTCTTCTAGTCAGAAAGTAAATTAGAAAGTTTGTTAAACAATTTTATTTGTTCTCTATAATTAACTTGATGTAACGAATCCTCCGATTTACCCTGTCACCTAAATGGTAATTCCTAACAACTTAAAAAAATTACAATATCAATCATTAAACGACGTAAAACTACCTACTTACCTATTTCATAATTTTATCCCGGACGTGATAGCAAGGTACGTGGCTGTACGTGCCTTGCTACCGTTTGCAGATCACCGCTCGGCAGATTGGTTTCTGCCGTACTTGCCATTCAAATAGTACGGGAAATGTATAATTGGTTGCCTATCGGCTAATATTCCATACTTCTCATTACAAGCAAATATTCAATCTCGTGGACGGCTTGCCGAGCCGGGCTTTATAATAAGAATTCACACAATCGCAATCGGGTGCATGGCTATAGGATCATTTTTGAAAAGTCTCTTACGCACAGCGCACAGGGATCACTTAACGTATGGGATCGATCGAATTCTTTTAAAAACAATGAATAAAATTTAGTCTGTATTATCTCACAAATATTTTTTTATTTCACAGAAACGAATATCATTACCTCTGATTAAATTAAATATTTAAAAAAATCTATAATGTGTCCATAAATGTGTGGGTCGGCCTGACGAGCCGCCACTGGTCAAATCTCTGAAGACTGGACGATAAGGAAATCGGTTGAAACTTTTGTTTATCGATATAGGTATATGTATTATGTAAGATGCAAGTCCCGTAATGATACAAAATAATTAAAAATGTTTTGATGTTTAGTATGTATTGCATTTCAGTGTCATACAGTACACAGTATACTGTATAATTTAGATAAATATCGAATGGACTCTTATGTTATAAGCTTGTCCAAGAAATAACCTACCATTTATTTACTCACTTAACCCTCTACGCATATAAACTGTTGAAAAAAAAATAGCCTGAAATAGAATTGAAGCATTGATTTTATTTAATACCCCCCAGAAATAGCTTGCAATGTCAGAGGAAATATAAATTTGTGATTTGTTTCAAAATGGGATTTCTGTTAAGTGATGTAATAAAAATTTTATTTGTTTTGTTCGATATCGTTTCTCCACAGGTGGTTCCGATATTAATAGAACTATTCACTACCTAATATTATTGTTATGTAGGAAGTAACCAATAAAAATAAAATCGTGACATTTTATTTGTCCGTTCGTGTATAGTACAACATAAATAAAATAATGTAAATGCAGCGAAAGTATATTATCCAATAAACGTCAGCGATCTATATGTGTTACTTGTGTTTTGAAACAATATAAAAGTTAGAAAAAATCCATTACAAAAGAAAAACAAAACAATGACTAAATTTATATGAATCACTTTTCACGTGAGAGTGGGAAATTATGAGCGGCTATTGATGGAAAAATTTTAGAACAAAACATTAGAAAATATTTTATAATACACGTAATATGCTTAATAAACGTATCAAATTGGATGATTGTACGACGGACGAATGATGAAACTGCCTGAGCCAAATACTGTGTTATAGGGATGGGGCATTCCAACATGCTGTTAAAATGAACTCAATCTGACAGCTGGGAGGCAAACATAAATGTTATTCTATCTGTTCTAAAGTTGTTTTAGGTTTTAGATAATTTTAGTTGCGTTTCCTTGTAATTTTGTTTTATAGAAGGATTAATATAACATTCTCACTAGAAAAATTAATCCAAAAAGATAATATGCCTCATTTCTGTTGTGTTTTGAACTGTGGAATGCGAAGTATTCATGATAAAGTGCAGATGCTTCCATCAGTGCTACATTTTAAGCATAAAACATCTAAAGAAATTATTATCAAAGAGACAAAAACATAAAACAACTAAATACGTTATTATCTGAGAGACAAACACAATGGTTAAATGCTATTAAACGTCCTATAAAAATACTAAATAACTAACTATGTCCATGTTACTTACGCTTGGAAAACGTCTAAACCGTAGGTTAACTCATACTCCTTAAGGGAAAATGCACCTATATTATTTATTTTGCTTGTACCTACCACTGTGCGTCTACAATAGGTACCTACTAGCAACATTTGTATTGTCTACCAACAACTTTATGTGCACTCATGTTTATTTATTCACTGATTAAAACTAAATAAAGTAGTTCAAGTACTTCTATAACTAAAAACTACACAAAATCTACAACAAAATGTTCGGAAAATACAACTAAAAAACTACTGTTAACGGTATAAAACTTGAGAAACATGTGCAAATAATATAAACAGACACAATGTTCGACAGTTTTCCTCCCAAACGTCAATGTCGTGGAATGCCCTATTTTGTGTGTTTATTACGAAAATTTATAAAAGCAACAAGTCCAAAAGGAAAAGTCCAACAATAAAGGTTGCACGCAATTTTCTCCTTGTTGCCATATTCTGAATTTGAAAAAATATGTAGGGAATAATCAGATTTTTTGACATGACATTCCTATTACAACGAGCATTTCATTGGCTAGAATTATTGACGAGTTTATATAGACGTCATTGTTACATTTGGTGAGATTGGAAATGGTAACTGACGTCTGTCATAATATTGCAGGTTAAATATACCAAATGTCAAAATATAGTTTTCAAATTATAATCGGGGAAAACGAAATACAGATATATCATTGGTTTGGTACAATTCTATTAAAATATCAAACAATTTGAATCAAAATCAAATAGAGAAACTAAAGTAACAGAATTTAGTGTGCAGACAGTTTCATAGGACAGTTTCTATTTTAAGCAGCTACCATAGACAAAAATCTTACATAACCTTCTATAGGACAAAATGAGCGTGATATTTATAGTACGGATAGTTATCGTTGTTTCACATTCTTAAAGATAAAGAGAAACAGTATACCCGGTAGCTGCTATGGTAAATAAATATATGTATGTTTTTTTATTTGGCAACAGCTCTTTCCTGCTAAACTTGACAGTAGCGAGAAAACTAATATTATGAGGAAAAAGGTGTTGAATTTGTTTGCGTCAAGTTTGTACCATTGGTTTATGATGTCACTAAATCTATGACGTGCACGCCTAATTGTTTGAATTTGACATACATTTTTATTAAAGGTGTTATTGTTGTTTATAAATTGTAGTGTTAATTTATTTATAGTATTTGCTATACATATTTTTAATTTGTTGATTTACAATAGGGTACTGACTATTTGTAATATGTTTTTATTTATTTTTTAGTATACATCCGTCAGCACACGATCCTAGTATAATTCAAATACCAATAGCAAACACTGGCTCTCTGCCTGATTTGACAAATGTCGATTTTTCTTCACCAATTCACGCACCACTTGATCAAGACCACGATAGCTCTCCGTATGGTTCTGTAAGCATATATTTTTATAACAAATATAATAATAATTTTGTGTTTATGAAGAGGTTGAAAATTACATTTTACAAATAGAGGTAAAATTATAATCTTAGACAGGTTAATTTAAATAAAAACGAATCAATGTTTACAATTTAGTTTTTTGTGTGATATACATAATATGTAATTCAACTAAAACCTTCTTTAAAAATACGCTATTCAGAAATTAGAGAAACTTGTTTTTGTTGTAAAATTTTTTAGATCCATATTTACTGATATGTCACATACTATAAAAAAGCGTACACTAAATGTTTTGCACAAATACACTCTCCGGCACAATTAACCACCCACCTTGTATTTCTTTCAATTTGCAGAAATTGTCAATCTTGAACCACACTTTATGAAAGATACGGTCAAAACTACCCTTAAGGAAAAGAAAACAATAATTGAAAAGAGGTCGGTTGAAAAAAAAGTACCTAGATATCGGATTGGAGAATATAGTGCCACTCTTCTACGGCAGCCATTTTGAGCTCTTCGAAGGATGTAGGGGCTGGTACTCTTACCCGTTTTTTGAGGTTGTCCCAAATGTGTTCAATTGCATTAAGATCGGGACAGCATGCTGGCTATAGTAAAACTTGAATCCCGACCTCATTAAGGTACTCACGGGTGAATCTTGCGGTATGGCAACGTACATTGTCATGCATTAATCTAAAGTTTTCACCAATCAACGGTACGAAAGGTATGGCATGTTCTTGAAGAACTTCTTCCACGTATCTTTGAGTATTCATACTACTTCTATGGAACACAACAAGACAGTACGAGCTTCGTAAGAGATACCTCCTCAAATCATTATTGACCCTTCTCGGTAAGCCACTGTTTCGGTTATAGTGCATGGAGTAAACCTTTCATTTTGACGCTAGTAGACACGCTGATGTCCATTTGGATCTCTTAGGGCTATTCTGCTCTCATCTAAGAGCAGTATGTTCATCTATTCTGCCACAGTCCAGTCAACATATGCTCGCACAAAATCAAGTCTAGCTCTACGGTGTTGTGGGAGCAGCTGTGGGGCGCGAGCTGGATGGAAATCCCTCAAATTTCTTTTTGTCAGTCTTCCAATCTATATCGATACGCTTTAATTGCTATTTTTGCTAAATTTTTAATAACTTTTCTCAAAACGAGATAACATTAGTCATTTAAAATTCACATTTAATATACAAACCATATGCTAACAAGGGCCGTTAAGTTTAAGAAACGAAATGTATCCCTAAGCAGATTGTATAAAATTAATGTTTTTTTCAAGGAAACACTAATAGATTTCGAGGCCAGATTGCCACGCTCTTCATGTCAACTTCTTAAAATACAGAAAGGTTCTCACCTTTTTAAAACGCAGATGTAGTAATTTATTGCCTTTCTAGCCATATTGTAAAACCGCAAGCATGGTGACATAATAGAGTGTGGTGGTCTCGCAGTATCGACACAGCAGGCGCGCGGTTCAGACACACCCTCGCTAAAACAACAACAAAACCCTTACGAGATAATAAACGAAGCACGCTTGTTTACCCAATAATAAATAAGTATATTATTGACGATTGTTTGCGTTTTAATTAATATTATTTTATATAATTGTTTCCGTCAATACCCCCACCAACGGAATAAATCTTACGTTCATTCAAACTAACATTTTTTATCTCAAAAAGGCGCGTATGAGCTTCAGGAGCGGTGTAAAAGCGTATTTCTCCACACGTTGCTGACAATGAAGTGGCCATCCCGATTTGTAGTGCATCGATGCGATGTCGGTCTGGCCTGCGGGTGTATGAACCTACCTCCCGAAATTGCCTGATAGCATCCCGTACGGTAGTTCAGCCCCTACATTCTTTGGAGGCGCTCCAAGAAGTCCTAAGGCTAAGGCTCCACGGGCGACAAATTTACGCTAGCAGTAGCCGTAAAACGAACTTAAGGTTCCGCTGAACGGAATAGGAATAGCCGAACTGTACCGACTACAGGACTTGTGCGTAGTCGGTTCAGTTCGGCTATTCCTATTCCGTTCCGCGGAACCTTAAGTTCGTTTTACGGCTACTGCTAGCATAAATTTCTCGCCCGTGGAGCCTTAGCCTAAGGGCCAGAGGCGGGAACACCCCTTATTAATACTCGTAATTATGTTTAATTAGACTACTATGATTTTCAAAATTATGTTTGTTTAAGATTTTTAAACATTGGATTTTTGCTAAGCATCCCCTGATAGACTTTTTTTCCAATAATTTTATTGTTTTCTTTTCCTCAAAGGTAGTTTTTACTGTAACTTTCATAAAATGTGGTCTAAGATTGACAATTTCTACAAATTGAAAAAAAAAGTTTCTACAAGGTGGACGGTTAATTGTGCCGGGAAGTGTAATAGAAGGCAA
The DNA here is from genome assembly GCF_917563875.1 of Diabrotica virgifera virgifera. Classification (NCBI taxonomy): domain Eukaryota; kingdom Metazoa; phylum Arthropoda; class Insecta; order Coleoptera; family Chrysomelidae; genus Diabrotica; species Diabrotica virgifera. Next base: position 221,303,716 of record NC_065444.1, read on the forward strand.
ACATATTTTTGGTAAAATCAGTCTTATTGTTCTAAGTCTTTACCATTTGTTAGCCAACTTAGCGTTGATCTGTCAGATACTTATAAATTGTGTTATCTATCGATTTCTTATTGGTAAGCAGATTTTTATTTTAGTAAGGATATTCTGTGAAAATTGGCCAATGTGAGAAAAATTCCGAATTGTAGACAGGACAATATAAAAACAATGATTTCCGACATTTGAATCAAGTTGTTCAGCTTCAGGGTAAAACGTATGGAAAAGAAAAGTGAATAATTATAATAATAACAATTTTAACTGGCATGTTGATGTAAACTGCGCGTCATAGAAAACGGGCACCCTAAAAAATGGGTCATTTTTGATGTCGCGTATCTCCTAAACCTGTTGTCCGATTTAAATGATTTTTTGAATATGTTATAGCCCTATTCTTTGTCAATATCCCTGTAATAATATTTTTGCTAATCAGGTAAATGTTCATTGTATACCGGGTGTACGAATGAAACTGTGTTTTTTTCTCAAAATTCGCAACACCCTGTGGAATATTCTATCATTTGTAAAATACTGAAATTAAAACCCAACTATAGCCTCAGGTTTTCTTAACATTCTGTTTTTTGATTCATTCGCTTATGTTGGATAATACAAAAGTTATGTACTTTAACATCTAGCCATGTTCTTCATCAGTACAGGGTGTTATTAGTCTAAAGGGTTTTAGGGACTAAATAAGTTCGACAAACTTTAAGGGGTAATTCTGCATTAAAAATAATGACAGTTTGCTTTATAATCATATATCCGCAAAAGCTTCGTTTCCGAGATACGGGATGTTCAATTTTTTTTTACAAACTGATGATTTATTTATTGCTTTAAAACCGGTTGAGATATGCAAATGAAATTTGGTAGGTTTTAAGATATGGTTATTGCACATTTTTTGACATTCAACTAAGAATTTTATATTCACTATTGGAGCGCATACGGGTAATATGACCGATCATGTTATTCGTATGCACGCCAATGGTGAATAAAAAATTCTTAATTGTATGTCAAAATATGTTCAAAAATTACGTCTTAAAATCCACCAAATTTCATTTGCATATCTCAACCGGTTTTAGGGCAATAAATAAATCGTCAGTTTGTAAGAAAAATCCAACATCCTGTATGTCGGAAACGAAGCATTTGCGGACATATGTTTATAAAGCAACCGGTCATTATGTTTTCATGCAGAATTACCCCTTAAAGTTTGTCGTACTTCTTTAGAAACACCATGTACTGATAAAGAGCATGCCTAGTTGTTAAAGTACATAACTTTTGTATTATCCAACATAAGCGAATGAATCAAAAAACAAAATGTTAAGAAAACCTGAGGCTATAGTTGGGTTTTAATTTCAGTATTTTATAAATGCTAGAATATTCCACAGGGTGTTGCGAACTTTGAGAAAAAAACACAGTTTGATTCGTACACCCGGTATACAATGAAAATTTACCTGTTTTGCAAAAATATTATTATAGAGATATTGACAAAGAATAGGGCTATAACATATTCAAAAAATCACTTAATCGGACAACAGGTTTAGGAGATACGCGTCATCAAAAATGACCCATTTTTTAGGGTGCCCGTTTTCTATGACGCGCAGTGTATAAACGATCGATACTATTGTAACAACATATTATTGATAGTTAATAGTTGTATTATTATCAATTTGTTACATGATTTGGGAAAATCTATTTTAAATTTTTATACAGCAATAAACAAATTCTTGAATTCAAATTGCTTTTAAAAAGTTCAGATAGGACTAGAAACGTTGTTTAGTTTTTAAATGTCTTATTTTGTTTAGTTTAACTTAATAAACTCAATTTTATATCATGAATTTTATCAGTTTGAACTCCTATCTACTTAAAAATTTCTCTTATGACTCTATTTTCCTTGTAGAATTGTATGAAAAATTAAATTATAGGTTTATGACTTGCAAAATGTACTTTCTACACTATTCACGGTGTGCAAGTACTTGGAGGGGATACGAGAAACGATCGTGCGCGAATAGCGGAGAAATATCGCAACTTTCCTCTATAATTCATATTGTCAATTGAAATTGTCAAATTGATGTAGACGTGATTTCATACCTAGTGTCATTGAAGAAGAAAAATTATATATTGCTCCACAATATTGATATGATATGCAATTATTATATAAAGATAAATTTAATTAATTGTATTTTGCTTCATTCAGTGTCATTGAAGAAGAAAAATTATATATTGCTCCACAATATTGATATGATATGCAATTATTATATAAAGATAAATTTAATTAATTGTATTTTGCTTGCAGTACTGCATTTTAATAACTAATTTTATTTACTACATACAATTGTTTACGTTTTAATAACATAACCTGAATCTTATTTTTTCTTATTATTTTTTTGGACTATGGCCTTGACAATTATCCAGTAAACAGGACTAATAAAATTATTGGCCAATATAATTAAAAGTGCGAAAAATGTTGCTGAGCGTAGAAACCAGGTGTCGCTTTGCCGAACTTGCACGGTCCCAATAAATGAAAATTTCGCAAGTTACATAAATGTGTTTTATATGACCGTGTTTACATATCGATAATTTGTAACGTCCAAATCGTTAAGTATGACCTTGTGGTACGACCAGGTTCTTTATTCAATCGCCACATTGCTGGGGAGATCGAGGGGAGGAATCATTTGAGCATATTATATCCTCTTCCTCCTCATTCCTTGAGCTGTCAGTGCGTGGAGGCACTCTAAATATTGTTAGCCTGCTGTTTCCATTGGCTACGATCCTATGTCAGACGGATGGCTTCATGTAGGGATTTTTCCACCAGAGTCTCCATTTTGTATGTGCCCATCGTGTTGGAGACCTTGTACTACCAATAGTTCCATAGTCCCCGTTCTTCTGGATAGCGATATATTATTCAATACGCAGTATCAAGGCAAGAACAAATAGGTACATACTTCCGATTTTTATCACTTAATAGCACTAAATAGTAGTACATATTAATAATAAATGAATTTATAAATTATCATACAATTATAGTAATAAATATGATAAATAAGAAATAAAAATCGACCTGTTTTAAGTTTTATTCTGAAAAAGAAAGCATTTATGCAAAAAAAAACCAGCAAAAACTAAGGGCTTAACCAGAAAAAACTTCCCGATAACGGCCAAATCACTAACACAATTTTACTTAATAATTTGCTTACTGCTTTATCATGGATGGGATAATACTATACAGATGTATATAAAGTTCTAAAATTTTTATATTTAAATCTCATTAAAAACTGTAAAATAAGAAATTATCAAATATTTGCTATAATATAGTATTTATTTATCATAATTTTACCTCTATTTTGTTAAGTGTATACTTAAAATACTTTATTTTGAAGATCATGTATCCAATGTAACTATATCACGCAATAATTATTATCAAAGATTCTGGAAAATACATGTATATATTGTTTTGGTACGCATTAGTTCATTATTGTTAAGTTACAAGGTATTATAAGAAATGCAATTATATTAGACAAAACTATTTTGCCTTATTTCCATTTCAATATAGTTTATTTCAAATATTTCGAGTAATTTTTTTTGTTTTATGTAAAATTTAAAAGTTGTGGTTAAATTCATGATTTTCTGTAATTAAATAGTTGACATATATTGAATTGGTTTTTCAAAATTGGCAAAATTGGCGTGTTCAGTTATTCGTTGGTTGAAACTTCTCCCTGTCTGGCCTATATGTACTTTTGGCCATGCACCGCAAGTGATCTTATATATTTTTGAACTTCAAGTTCTATCACCTATATCTTTATGGTTCTTGTATTTACTTAAAAAATGTTGGATTTTCGAGCCTTTGTACTACTTTTCTCAAACGTTTGCTACCTGGTCGATTGATGTACATTTTTTTCTCTATAATCGTAGCCATATAACTGTTGTTTTAATCTCTCTCATATCTATTTATAATAGGTACTCTTATATAATCTCTGTCAATTCATCTCTACCACGCTCTTATGCCTGGTTGCACCAACAGATCTTAAGCTCCACCTTAGCTAAGCTCTACTTATAGATAGGGCCTCCTTGAGTATCACTTAGGTTGCACCATAATTTTAGATTCTTACCTTATTATCAATTATATCTATTATTATATTATGGTATTCTTATTGTAATATATTATAATTATATTATATTAATTCTTATGATATTCTCGACTTAAGCTTCTGTTGGTGCAACCGGGCATTAATGATTTTTCCTCGTTTTATAATTCCTGATTTATCTTTCGCTTTGCGAATAAGATTATATATTTTATCTCTTTACTATTTTCCCAATTCTTCCTTTATATCATTATACTAATCTGTCAGTTTGAATCAGATAGTATAAATTATTCAATAATTGAAACCGTTTTCTTGTGGCATGTCTATCTGGGATTAAACCCCAATAAAAAATTACATTTTATAATTATTTTGACGTTTTCACTCCGAAAATTATTTGTTATTAAAATCTATAGTTGTTTTGGCACTATAGTCGTGCTTTTAGTTGAAAATTCCGAGGACGGTGTATGTTTATGTATTATGTATAATAATTGTAGATGGTATATCTAAATTTCTATTCGTTAATTTCTATATAACGTTAATGTTAGTATATTCTTGTTGCTGACTTCGTCGTATTGGTAACCAGAACTGACAACACTCTACTGATGGATTTGCTACACATTTTTCTTCATTAAGTGAAATAAGAGCTTTTATTGTTCATATCTGTTTCTTCTATGTTTACTGATGCATCTTTCAATTGCACTCTTAGGCCTGGATCCCGCGTACCCAAAAAAAAGTTTATTAATAGCTAGCTGCAAATTTGTTAATAGCTTAACAGTGTTTAATAGGACAAACTTTGGCCTAAGGGAACACTGGAACAGGCGAAGTTTTAATTGTGGAACAGATTACAGGTTTTGTACGTCAAATGTCTCATGTATTTTGTCGGACAGAACTTCCAATTGATTTGTTACCCTTTCATGTAACTCTCATGCAAAAATCAGACTGCTATTTACCACCAATATAATACGTACCTGTCATTTAACATGTTCTACGTGTCGGACTTATTAAAATGCCCAATATATTTGTCGAACAAACATTTTTTCATATATCTGGACCTCGGAGGTAAACTACACTATGTTGACTTTTTTTTGGTACGTTGGATCCAGGTCTATCTGTGCTCATTTTCTGAGGCAAAAACAAGTTAACATCAAAAACAGAGACTTCGTCAAATCACAGATATTGAAACATGCCTGGGATAATGAGCACAGAATACAATGTAAAGATTCATCAATAGTCATAAAAGAAACAGACATGAAAAAGAAAAGAATCCAAAAACCGGCTCTCATTTTACTTACTGAAGAAAAATGTGTAGCAAAACCATCACCAGAATGTAGCAAACTCTGGTTACCAATACTAAAAGAGGAAGTCACCAGCAAGAGTATAAAAACACTAATGGATTAATAAAAAGTCAGAGAAACACTTCTACAAGTATACATAATACATAAACACAAAGTAATAAGAATTTGACATAATTCTGAGAGTACAAACAATGCCCTCAGAATTTACAACTGAAAGCATGAATATTTGCCTACAAGATCGAGGCCAAGTAAGTCAGCCGTCAATTTGGTAAACAAAAGCGCCAAAATAACTATAGCTTAGAATAACCTAATTTAAAATAATCTTTTTTGAAAATGAAACGTTAAATCAATTATAAAATGTAGTGCCTATATCCCGTATAAACATAATATTTAGCTACTCTACGAGTTTTTTAATTTTTGTTTAATATCCCCGGAAAAAGTTTTTTGAATTTTTGGGTAAAAGTATTTTAAATATTTTAATAAATTAGTAGGTACCTAATTACTAGCTGATAAGAAGTGGCGCCAGTAATTTTACATTTCCATTTTGCTAGACATACCTAACAACTATCAATAATGAATTAGTAATCATTTATTTTAAAAATAGACCTCAATTACAGATTTACCTTTTGCACAATGACTTGTACCGCTCAAACCGACCTTCGTTTTTAAAGTAGTTTGCTAGATTATTATTTCTTACAGAGTCCTTTAAACACCAGCCCCTCGACACTATCTCCCACGAGTATACCTCTGAGTGCTAGACCACAAAATCGATTTCACTTCACCGTTTCTCACTCCCATCCGGTAGGTGTACCTTTTTGCTTTTTTTTGTTTTTTGTTTTATTTTTATTGTTTGTCCATTTTTTAATAGCAAAATTTGATTGGTTGAAATTACAATGTAGATTACATTTATAAAAATATTAATTTGAGTTAATGATAAATTGTTGAAATTTTCATTGTTTAAAATATGATTCATAACTATTTCTTTACTAAAATAAGTGATTTTGAGAAGATGGCGGCATTTTCTCGTTTGTTTTATTACAAATGAGTTAATAAAAAAAATTAACCAAAAAAGACAAAAAATATCTGTTAAATTAATCGAAAGTTTGTATAAGCACAACGAAACAATCACTAGATTATAAAATATCTATTTCTTATGGTGTAAAGACAAAAGAGGTACAATACAGGCTGCCTATTATTCCCAAATCTAACAGATCATAAGAGATATAAAAAACTACCTTCTTATCAGGTTGCTGTCACACGTACAGTGTGGGCCAAAGAAAACAGTCCACCTCGATATTTGGCAGTAGTTATTAGATTTTAAGGAAATGACGAAACAGGTCGATTTTTGATCTAAGAGGGACACATTTTTACGATACATACATCTGTCATTTGTCAACCCCCACCCTTTATTTTTAAATAGGGAATTGGGGTCGTGTGCTAGCTCATTTGAAAGGTTATTCAATTCTCTATTCAGTAATATAAACGTTAACATAATTAGTTATACAGAGTGTCCAAGAATGAGGTTCAATTATTCAATTCACAAATAAACATTGCTTTTCACTTAAATTAAATGTTCAAACTGCTAAGAGGCAGGTAGGTGGCTGTTTGACATTTAATTTAAGCGAAAAGCAATGATTATTTAGATTATTTATGAAATAAACATTTTTTTATATTTTCTGGCACCAGTAAAATGTATTTTGAGTTAAATAAATTACATACATTCTTATTTTTGCGTCAATTAATTTAATACAAAAATGATTTTTGGCCACCCCGTATAAGTAATGATGTTTGTGTTTATATTACTGAATAGAGAATTAAATCACCTTTCAAATGAGGTACCACACGAACCCTATTCCCATTAAAAAAAGTCATCGATGAATCCAATTAAAAATCATCATTATCACTTAATATTAAAAATAAAAATCAACCTGTCAGAGCTTTAACTCTGAAAATAATTAAGTCATGAGATAATAGACCGTTTCCACACTTTATGAATGCATGGTATAGGTCGATTGGTTCAACGCGGAACCTCGCTTGCGTAGATTTCTCTCGCATTGTAGGTGGTAGTTTCGAAAAGTTTTAAAGTAAGTTTTGTATCTAAAATAGATTACAATTATTTCAAAAAAATTCTAAAATATGCACATGTTTTGATTTCCCGAATCATTACACTCTTTGTATTCTTTGTTTTGCTAAACATTGCAATCTCTTAAATTAAATGAAAACAAAGCAAGCGTGTGCCAAACATTTTCTGGCGCGCATTTCCACTATTAAAATTACAATTGTAGTTATAATTGTATTACCTATTAAAATCTGCAAAATTATTATTGGCAGTGTTTGGTTATATTTAGTATTCGAAGTAATTATGGTGCAGGGAGAAGTAAAAATGGAATGTTTAAACGATATTTATTTGCAGTATCTGGTTTCTCTATACAAGGGTATACACAAGGTGTCCAATTAAGTTGACACCATATAGGGGAAAAAATTTTATTTTTAGTTTTATGAAAACTTTTTTTCATAAAATGAAAAATAAAAAAGTTTGCCATATGGTTCAATTAAGTCTGATAATACACTGGGGTGCAAAATTAACCGGACACCTTAAAAATGGGTCATTTTTGATGTCTCGAATTTCTTAAACCTGTTGTCCGATTTAAGTGATTTTTTAATATGTTTACAGCCTTATTCGTTAACAATATCGCTGTAATAATATTGGTACTAAACGGGTAAATTTTCATTGCATACCGGGTGTACTAATAAAACTGTTTTTTTCTCAAACTTCGCATCACCTTGTGGAATATTCTAGCATTTATAAAATACTGAAATACTGAAATTAAAACCTAACTATAGATTCATGTTTTCTCAACATTCTGTTTTTTGATTCATTCGCTTATGTTGGACCATAAAAAAGTTAGGTACTTTAACAATTACCCATGTTTTTCATGAATACAGGATGTTTTTAAATAAGTGTGGTAAACTTCAAAGGGCTACTACATGAAAAAATAATGACCGTTTGCCGTTTATACCGTTTATAAAGCAAACTCTCATTATTTTTTTATGCAGAATCTCCCCTTAAAGTTGGACGTACTTATTTAAAACACCCTGTATTAATGAAAAACGTGGCTAGTTGTTAAAGTACCCAACTTTTTTATGGTCCAATGTAAGCGAATGAATCAAAAACCAATATGTTGGGAAAACATGAGGCTATAGTTGGAATTTAATTTCAGTATTTTATAAATGCTAGAATGTTCCACAGGGTGATGCGACTTTGAGAAAAAAACACAGTTTGATTGGTACACCCGGTATACAATGAAAATTTAACTGTTTAGCAACAATACTATTACAGCGATATTGTTAAAGAATAAGGCTATAATATATTAAAAAATCACTTAAATCGGACAACAGGTTTATGAAATTCCAGACATCAAAAATGACCCATTTTTAGGGTGTCCGGTTAATTTTGCACCCCAGTGTAGCTGAAATGGATAGAATCACGAATGTCGAGGTGTTGAGAAGAATGGAAAGAGAGAGAGAGAAGAGAGAGAGAGAGAAGAGAGAGAGAGAGAGAGAGAAGAGAGAGAGAGAGAGAGAAGAGAGAGAGAGAAGAGAGAGAGAGAGAGAGAGAGAGAGAGAGAGAGAGAGAGAGAGAGAGAGAGAGAGAGAGAGAGAGAGAGAGAGAGAGAGAGAGAGAGAGAGAGAGAGAGAGAGAGAGAGAAGAGAGAGAGAGAGAGAGAAGAGAGAGAGAGAGAGAGAGAGAAGAGAGAGAGAGAGAGAGAGAGAGAGAGAGAGAGAGAGAGAGAGAAGAGAGAGAGAGAGATAAGAGAGAGAGAAAGAGAGAGAGAGAGAGGTTTTAAATACACTACAAATTATAAAACTGTAATATCTTAGACATGCCCTGAGGGGCGAGCGTTATAACTTGTTGCAATTCATAATACAAGGCAAGATACAGGGTAGAAGTCGTGGAAGAAGACGCATCTCCTGGTTAAACAATTTGAGATTTAACTGCACTTCAGCTGATCTATTTAGAGCAGCGGTATCGAAAGTGCCAATTGCCATGATGGTTGTCGATTTTCTTAGAGGAGATAACACATAAGGAGAAAGAATAGTTGAAACAATGCAGTCTATGAAGATCCCCGTAGACTATTGGCCGCAATGGTGCTAACACTAGAAATAACCGTTGAAAAATACCACGTCAATATTTTGAGGATAGTAGTAATATATTTGTTAGCTCAAGATATCCTGAAACAATTTCTCAATAGACTATAGATTCTGAAATTCTTCAACTGTTGAAAGAAAACACAGCAACAAAAAGGAAACAGTAAGAAAAAATTGTCCTGGATGAGCAATGTCAGAAACTGGACAGGACTATAAATACTAAAATCACAATAAAGATGCACTAGAAATAAACAAACCAAGACACTTAAATGTTACGAGGAGCACACCCTAATCATGATTTACAATGTATAAACATTATAAACCATGATTTGGATTGATAAAATGTATATACATTGTAAATCTTGATTTGGGAGTGCTCCTCATAACATTCAACGTGTTTTGATTTGTTTATTTCTAGTGCATATTTATTGTGGTTTTAGTATAGTCTTGAAAGAAGTTATGTTTACAGCTGAAAAAAGAGAAATGTTTTGTCACTATAACCGCTAACCTCCAATGATGTAGACAGCACATGAAGAAAAAAATTATATGCCTCGCGATCTCTACCTCAGAATGTTTTTTACAAATCTGTGATGTGTTCTCAACATAATATTTAAGAAAAAACCAAGACAGAAAAAAAAACAGTATCAGAATAGGCATTATTTTTGATATACTGAATTCGCTCTGTCGAGATTTACTTTGACACATTCGGAATAGGAATCATACAATACAGAAATTCCTACCTCACACTATTACCTGCTCAAATCAACTTAATATTTCATTAAAAAAAGAAGAATTATTAGAAATAGTGGGAGTGTATACTAATCTCATAAAATTTTGTGGAGTTTATTTCTACAAAATATTTTTATTTTGTACAATAAATAATTTCCTCATTTGTTATCAATACTTTATAATGGTGTAAAAAAATAATTATTGATTGGCGTAAGGTTTATGATATTAGAGATTTTTTAGACCCTCTAGTATTTGTCGTACGTTAAACGTAAAACGTTATACTTGTCATGCGCATTTAGTAATAAATAAGGATAACGTGTTTACTTAAAATAGTTTTTGAATCCTTTCAGAGAATGCGCACACAGCTTAACGTTAATTGACATTTGGCAAACGTAACCTATAAAAAGGCAGTTGTGTGCTAGAACCTATTTTATCTACTCTATTTCATATTATGTATAAGTTTTTAGTTTGTGAAAACTGTCATTATAGATAGCAGTGCGGGAAGCGTTTAAAGTGTGCGTGAAGTAACAATGTATTTTAAATGGGGTTTACTTTTTCGCACTGTTTTTGACAAACTTTCATATAATCAAATATCCTTAACTTTCGCGTTGTCATGGTGATGACAATATGAGCAATAAATTACAGCAAAACTTTTGACAGTTGTGTGGTTTGAAAGTAGTTAGAATTTTTAAATGTCAAAATTCTAAACATTGTAGAATAAAAATGAATTCTAGCGACGAAGAGTTACAGTTTCTGTTTCATAAATAACTATTATTGAATTATTTGCCATAATGGAAGAAAATGTATTAAGACGCTCACCAAAGACAATTTACTACTTTAAGAACACAAAACATCCATCAGATCCATTTTAAGTTTAACAAGATAGTCAAGTATCAGATTTCTCAAGAAATGGTGTAATTTAGAATTGTTCTACCAGGGTTGCCAAGCAGATTAAATTCAATTATATTATATGTTTATTACCTGATAGTTTTTAAGAAAAACAAATTTTTTATTCTAGTTGTCTTTGGTTCAGCTCATATGACTTTTTTTATTGTGAACCTTATTTCTACCTAAATAAGGGGATACCGTATCCGCTAATAAAGTAATACGTTATTTTTCTGTTAATGCGATTGAGCAGAATAACGTATAACGTTTAACGTTACTGAAATAAGGGGCTTAAAACTCTCTGTTTATCTCTGTTTACTATTAATAATATTGACGAAGAGCAGGTATGTTCGGTTACGTTCGGTTGTGTAGTAATTTCCAGTCACGGTGAGCAACTGAACTTCCCAAAAAAGAAATTACTAATGTGTGCTAACGTCGCTACTAGACAGTTATGTCTCAGAAAAGCGAATCGACTTTAGAACGATCGATTTTAATATAGTGCTTTTACGATTTTAATATAGGCTAAAAGTACGATTTAAATATTTAACTAATATAATTTCAACTAATCAAATGTGCTATCCTTAAGTAAAATTTTAGGATGACTGAGTGGAACCATTCCTGATATAAATTACATTATACAGTGTAGTCCATTAAAATTAGGAACATTTTATATAATTTGAAGTAGGTCACAGATTTTAACCAATTTTTTTTCAAATGTTATGTAATAAAAGTTCGACTTATTTTCGACGATATTTTCTTTTAATAATGTTTTACCTAGAACACATAATGAGAAACGAAAATGGCCACCTCGCGGAACTAATTATCCAGGGGGAAAATGGGGTCCTGTTGATATGTATCGTATTATGCCTTCGAAATTTCAATAAACATTTTAAATTATTTCCGGAAGTAGACCTTTTATTACATGATATTTAAAGAGAAAAATAATTAAAACCGGATGCCAATTTAAAATTTTATTGAGGTGTTTCCAATCTAAATGGGGCACACTGTATATAAATATTTAATATTTTGAATGCTTAATCGGTCAATGCTGTATTATAAGTAATGTTTGTTTAAAGTTTGTTGTAGGTAGTTTGGTATTATAATAATACATATTATTTTTTATTATCAATAATTTGGTGTTTTATAGCTTTACATAATTTTTTGTATATGTAACAAAATACATAATTTCCCTTATTATACCGGGTGTCCACTTATATTTTCCCCCATTTTAACTGCCTATAACTTCTAAACGGCTCAAGATAGAAATATGCGGTTTTCGCTGAAATGTTTTATTTTAATAATAGTTTTGTCTGACTGGATTAAATTTTTTATATCGCTTTCAAATACGAAAAAAAATGGCGGATTTTTGAAAAAAACATTGTTGACTTTTTTTTAATGGAACACCCAGTATATTTTTTTGTTAATTGAAAGAATGGTCATTCATCTATCCAGCGATATAAAGTTTTTCAAAATCGGTTGTCAAGTGACAGTAATTAATTTTTAAAATGAGAGGTGCAACTCTCTAACTAAGCAAATTGATATTATGTTATGTGATTTCCACATTGCATCTCTCATTTTAAAAATTAATTTCTCAGTCATTTGACAACCGATTTTGAAACTTTTTATATCGCTAGATAGGTAAATGACTCAGTAAAAATTCTTAGTTTTCCATTTATCCCTATTGATGTTGATATATTTGGACTAATAAGACCTTTATATAGGGTGTCCCAAAAGTAGCGGAACGGTCGAATATTTTGCGAAATGAACACCGGATCGAAAAAGTGAAAATACGTGTTCAATAATTTTCAAAAATCTATCGAATGACACTAAACACGACCTCCACTCCACCCTCTAGAGGTGGGGTTTGGGGTAACTTTAAAATCTTAAATGGACATCCCCAGTTTTATTTCAGATTTGGATTCCTTACGTAAAAGTAAGCAACTTTTATTCGAGACATTTTTTCGAATTGTGGATAGATGGCGCTATAATCGGAAAAACGATTTATCATGATACCACAGGTAAATTACAGAAACGGTCTAATATCTCGATAAATACACTTCCAAATAAAAACCCAAAAAACCCGTATTTAATATTTTTCAAATACCTATCAAATGATACCAAACACGACCCCCCCACTCTACACCCTGGAGGTGGGAGGGAGGGGTTTGGATAACTCTAAAATCTTAAATAGGAACCCCCGTTTTTTATTGCAGTTTTATATTCTACATGAAAGAATAAGTAACATTGATTCAAAACATTTTTTAGAATTATTGATAGATGGCGGTAATAAATCGTATTTTTCCATTTATAGCGCCATCTATCAACAATTCTAAAAAATGTTTCGAACAAATTTTACTAATTTTTTATGAGGAATCCAAATCTGCAATAAAAAACGGGGGTTGCTATTTAAGATTTTAAAGTTATCCCCCACCTCACTTCCAGAGGGTGGGGTGGATGGTCCTGTTTGATGTTATTCGATAGGTTTTAGAAAAATATTAAACACATATTTTTTGGTTTTTCATTTGGGAGTGTATTTCTCGAGATATTAGACCGTTTATATAATTTACCTATGGCATCACGATAAATAGTTTTTTTCGATGATAGCTTCATCTATCCACAATTCGAAAAAATGTCTCGATTAAAAGTTACTTACTTTTACGTAATGATTCCAAGTCTGCAATAAAATCTGGGGGTTTCCAGTTAAAATTATAAAGTTACCGACCACCCCACCTCCAGGAGGTATAGTGGGGAGACGTGTTTGATGTCATTTGATAGATTTTTGAAAATTATTGAACACGTATTTTTCAGTTTTTCGATAGGATGTTGACTTCGCGAAATATTCGACCGTTCCGCTACTTCTGGGACGTGGGACACCCTGCATATTGTTACACATGAAATTTCCGCGGGAGCTATATGTGATTTCTGTTGTTTTCCGAGTTTGACTCCGCGTTGAATAATTTTGGTTTTTAAAAAAACCATTATTTGGACGACGCACAGTGGTTCCAAATGCCTAAAACGTGGTCAGGAACCTTTAAAAGCGTATATTGTTTATACATTTAGGAATTACTTTCGTACTCAAGGGTTTTTGGCATCGCTGATTACGAATCTGCCATTATTTTTTATGAAAAACAAAATGGCGGATTCAACATGACGGAAATAAATTGAAAATATCAATCAAAAAGGAAAATTTTTTGTCAAAGGGCCTAGCCGGGTAAGATGATGAAAAGTGCCCCCAACTCGATTCGAATACCATATAGGTCACCGTTTAGCATATATAGTGAAACTAACTTTCTGAAATTTTTAGCCCCCTAGGTGGTCGTGTGACCCACCTAGAGCCTAATTAGGGTTTTTATGTTTTTATTTTTTATCTCAGATGCATCGAGAACTAGCGAAAAACTTTAAATAAAAAAGTTGTAAGCTTTAAAAAGTTCTGTCCGAAAATTTTTTTTTTAATTTTTGGCGGGAAATTTAGAACGATTTTAAAATTTTAAATGGTTATAAAAAATAACTAAGACATTCGTTTTCACGAGAAAAATATATAACGTGTATTTTTGCATAATGTTTCACCCTGAATTTTTTCAAATTTTTAAAATTGGTGACACGCACCTTTAAAAATAAAAAACCGCATATTTTCGGTTTTTTTTTTCGTTTTTTGATACAATTTTATACATATTTTTCAAAAAAGGTAACACCGTTACTGAAGTAGGTAAAAAACGGAAAAACGCCATCAAACTTTTTGTAACGCCATCCATTTTCAAGATACAGGGCGTTGAAGAAAACAAAATTTTACACATTTTTTACGATTTTGCCGAAACTACTAGCAACATTGTATGTAATAAAACTTAGCGGGTTTTAAGAGGTAGTTATTGTGCATGTTTTGACATACAATTAAGGATTTGATATTCATCATTGGCGCGCTTAGGGGTAATGGTCTGAACTTTTCAAAGAAAAAAAGATAGTACGCCACTGACATATTTCAAATTAACAATCATTTTTGAATTCCTCGTTCAATTTGCGATAAAAAAAAACTATCTTCTCATTTTTTTCATTCGAGGCGCCATTTTGCTGCAAAAAATAAAATATCTTAACGCTTCCAAAGTATTCGAATTAGTTTTTATAATGGATGTACGAGTTTATGTAGATGTAGAAACTACTAATAGTAGTATTTTATTTCATAGAAGTTCGAATACTTTGTAAGGGTTAAGATGTAAAAATAGGAAGATGCAAAAATAGGAAGATAGATTTTTTGTCACAAATTGAACGAGGAATTCAAAAACGATTGTTAATTTGAAATATGTCAGTAGCGTACTATCTTTTATCTTTAAAAAGTTCAGACCATTACCCCTATGCGCGCCAATGATAAATATAAAATTCTTAATTGTATGCCAAAAAATGCACAACAACTACCTCTTAAAACTCGCCAAATTTTATTACAATGTTGCCAGTAGTTTCGGCAAAATCGTAAAAAATGTGTAAAATTTTGTTTTCTTCAACGCCCTGTATCTTGAAAATGGATGGCATTACAAAAAATTTTTATTAAGCAAACCCCAATTATTTTTCAGTTTTTTACCTATTCTAGTGATGGTGTTAACTTTTTTGAAAAATATGTATAAAATTGTATCGAAAAACGAAAAAAATTAAAAATTAAAATTCAGGGTGAAATATTATGCAAAAATACACGTTATATATTTTTTTCGTGAAAACGAATGTCTTAGTTATTTTTTTATACTCATTTAAAATTTTAAAATCGTTCTAAAATATATATTTCCCACCAACAATTAAAAAAAAAATTTCGGACAGAACTTTTTAAAGCTTTCAACTTTTTTATTTAAAGTTTTTCGCTAGTTCTCGATGCGGCTGAGACAAAAAATAAAAACATAAAACCCTAATTAGGCTCTAGGTGGGTCACATGACCACCTAGGGAGCTAAAAATTTCAGAAAGTTAGTTTCACTATATACGCTAAACGTTGACCTATATGGAATTCGAATCGACTTGGAGGCACTTTTCATCATCTTACCCGGCAAGGCCCTTTGGTAGGTTAAGGTCGCTGATTACAAATCTAACATTACTTTGTTTTAAACAAAATGGCAGATCCAATATAGACGAAAGAAATTTGAAAATTTTATTTTAGCCGCATTTTTGTTAAAAATTTTATACGAGTATTATAAGGGACTTTTGAAACTGCTGATTACCAATACATTTTTTTTATGAAGTACAATATTCAGAACCTATTAATTATGTACAACTGCCCAAACATACTCAACAATCGCCAGAATCATGTAATATGCGTCATTTCCCACTTTTGTATTCAAACAACTGCCAGCAATGCATAGGCAGTTATAGGCAGCTAAACCAAAGTGATTATGTATCTCCTTACCAGATATTTTAAGATTAATAAACATTTGTCGCAGAATTATGCAGAATTTTGTACTTTTTCAATCAATCTTTACAAAGATTTAATTATTTCAAGTATATTTTCACTATTTATGCATTAACAAATTTAAGGCATTTATAGTTAATAAATGTTGATTTAAGTTACACTTTACATTACTACATACTTAAAAAACAAGAATCTGCTTTACAGCATTAGAATTGATAAACTACAAAACGCTTTACAGCGTTTTCAATATACGCAATCTTTTTCACTTTCTCTGCCGGCCAAAATAACCCCGGACATGGCCCACTTGTTCCTGAGTTGTGAACCAGAATACATCCAGTCTGATCCTGATACCTGCGTGTTAGGACTCTACGACAGTATGAGAAAGCAATTGTAAACATGAAAATCCCTAAATAGGGACTCCTTTTTTCGCCTCATGACCACGTTTTCAGCATTTGGAATCACTGTGCGACGTTTCGGCAATGTCGTGCTTGAAGTAAAACTGATTTTTACTTCAAGCTAAGTAGAAGATTTCCCATTTCAACATGAACTCTGATTGTTATTCATGTTTTTGCAATACAACTGCGTGCTTGTATGTTTAGCTAAATTCTCAACTATGCATCCAGTCATACACTACCAGGTCCAGTCCAAATGCAAATTGTAATTTATTCAATGAAAAGTTTATTCGACTTTAATTTATTCGTCTAAAAATTATGCAAAGCTATTACTGGAATTAAAAAATATATGTAGTTATTTTTTTGTTCGAGGGATTTTTTATTTCAATTTTTAAAAGTGATTCATAACTAATAGAAATACACCAATTACAAGTTAAGTTATCTGCTTTTGTAACGGGAAGTAACTAATTTTTGGATCTAAGGCTCAAAAACATAAGCATAAAATATCATTTTTGAAATTACGAAGTACCTAAATTAAAGTTCAAACCTTATTCTAATCAGTTCTTGATAAGTCTTTTGGACTTATTTCATTCTAGGACATTGAGTTTTAGTTGTTAATGCCCGTCTCCCCATAAGAAACCTTCCTCATTAACAATTTAAAAAATATGTTTTAGAATAAAACATGGTTAAAATTCTTATCGAGACCTGATAAAAAAGGTTTGAACTTGAATTTATGTACTTGATGATTACAAAAATGATATTTTTTACTTGTGTTTTTGAGTCCTCAAAATTGTCATATTTCGTTCTTTTTTCAGTTTTAAATTGTTTATAACTTGAAAACGATCAACTTCAGAGAAAAATTACAAAAGAACTTTTTTGTTTAGAATGATCCAAAAAATCTGAAATAATATCTGCCCGGGTCGAATTTTTTTTTTTCAAATTCATAAAAAATGTCATTTTTTAATTATTAATTAATTATAGTTAGAACAAGATTATATCGGGCAACCTTTGTTTTTTGTAATTGTTAACAAGCTGAATTACATATCCAATAATTTTTATCCATTAAACAGATCGGTGCAAATCGACCTTATATCGGATCCTCTACTATAAGTTACCGATTTTAATAAGTTTAATTATTTGTTTGTAGTAACTAAGGCTTGTATTTGATTTTTGTTGTTTTATTTTTTATGTTTGATTTTTATTTTGCATGGTTTTTGTAATATTGTTGCAGCATCAATTAACCGTACCGTTTAGCAATAGATATCATCAACATCAACAGGTGGGCATATTATTTATTATTTTATTATTTTTAGACAGTATGAATTATTTTAATGTTTCCAGTAAAAACAGAAATGTTTTTGAACCTAATTACAGTGTAATGCTATAATATTGATTAATTGTTTACACATGTGTGCCCATTTTCAATAGGCAAAAATTCGCATCAATTTTAACTTAAACAACATTTAATTTTTATAAAGTGGCTATTTGCAAATATTCAAATTTTCACTGATGATGGAACTCTGAAAATTCTTAACCTTTTGGATATTTCCATTATTTTAGTAATTTTATAAATATACCGTGCTTACACCTACAGAAGTGCTTACTTCATTGTAAGTTTTTTTAAACTATAGTCAACCACTGGAAATTTGTCCTTTATAAGTTAAAATTTGGCAATGGTTCAAAATTATTGTGGTTATGTTAAATATTCATATTTGTATACGTTTAGTGTATATGGATTAACAGCAATAATTAATGTTAATAAATAATCTCTTTTTTCAGAATATTCAATTAGATAAAAATTTAGTTAATATGGTGGATAATACGAATTATACACAATTACCTGGTTTAACAGGAATGTACCAACCTCAATGTCCGTCTACATCACCGTCACCAACGGTAAATATATATCTTTATTTATTTTATTTAGCTTATGAGTTATGGCATACAATAAAAACACATAATTAAAAACAATAGAAAACGTTAAATGGAGTATTACAAACGAACATCTAATGTATCAGTATAATCTAAAACATCTTCGGTCACATTCAGGAACTCATCAAAAACTCCAGGGAACCGCCTTCGGGGCATTCTTCAACAATTTGACGGACAGCCTGTTGTTGCGCACCGCAGTCACAGTCAGGAGTAAGGGCTTTTCCCCATCTGTGTACAGCTCCCACAACAAACCATGGCCGATGAGAAACGCTGTCGACGGTCGTACACCCACCTAAACTCTACAGTCTCTACACTGACAGGATTTCTCTCACCGGCCATGGTTCGCTCTGGAAGCTGTAAGCTACTTGTTCTTATTCTATTCAGCGTTGTTGTCCATGTATTGCTGTACAGTTGACCCTTCGCTTCGTTATCGAACGTATTCGCTTCGTATCTGTTTAGTGTACAGATAGCGAATGATCGATACCGAAGCGAAGGGTCAAAAATCGAGGTCCTGGGGATTTCTGATTCATACAGGCCATTTGGTGTACTTCTTGTGGTGAGTCGCCTTTAACAGTGGAGGATATCTGGAGCGCAGTCTATTCTCACTTTAAACTACCACCGAGAAGACTCTACACCTGGAAGTCAAATGCAGAATCAGAGGACAAAATTATTAGGAACCAAATCGACTTCATTCTAATAAAAAATCGATTTAGAAACTGCATCAAATCAGTTAAAACTTATCCAGGTGCTGACATTGGGTCTGATCACAATCCCATAGTAGCTGTAACCCAATTAAAATTAAAAAAGGTGATCAAAAAGAAGTCTCGCAAAATATTGATACAGCCCAATTACAAGACGAGAAAGTTAAGGAATCAGTTCAAAGACAATTGAACGAAAATTTAATTTGGGAAAATATCGGTGAGAATGTCGATGAGGGCTTAAATAAACTCGTAACAACAGTAAAAGAAATATGTGTGAGATATTTACAAGGCAGGTCAAAGCTAAAAAAGCAGGCTTGGATAACAGAAGCATTATCGGATTTGATGGAACAACGGCGACTAGCGAAAAACAACGAAACACTTATAACAGTATACAAAAAGAAATTCGACGTAAAATACGAGAAGCAAAGAGTCAACATCCAGCCAAACAGTGTCATGACATTGAAGAACTTGAAAACAGATACGACACGTTTAACATGTATAAAAAAGTGAAAGAAGCGGCTGGTATCTTCAATAAGAAACAAACTGCATTGCTACAGGATGAACATGGTAAAGTAATATTTGAAGTAGAGGACAAACTTAAAGAATGGGAAAATTACCTTACGAACCTATTCGAAGACGATAGGAGTAGTTCACCTCCCGATATTACTAACTGCGACGGACCCCTAATAACACGCTCTGAGGTAATAAAAGCCATACAATCATCAAAAGATGGCAGAGCGACTGGTCCTGATGAAATTCCAACTGAAATAATATAAATGATAGCAATGTTTTAGAGGCTATAACTTCGTTTTTCAATACCATTAATACCAGCGGACAACTACCTAATGGTTGGTCTAATTCACTGTTTATAGCTCTACCTAAGAAGACAACAGCAAAAACCTGTGCTGATTATAGAATCATCAGTTTGTTAAACCATTTATTGAAAATTTTTCTGAAGGTAATACATGGTCGTATCTACAATTAATGCGAGGAATACCTGGATGACACACAGTTTGGTTTCCGTAACGGGTTTGGAACGAGAGAGGCACTGTTTGGAATGAACGTACTTGCTCAAAGATGTCAAGATATATCTGTAGACATATACTGTTGTTTTATTGACTTCCAAAAGGTATTTGATCGTATTAAGAACTCTATATTGATCGACGCTCTAAAAGACATTGGCTTGTACGGCAGAGATATTCGAATAATTGCAAATTTATATTGGAATCAAACAACATCAGTTTTAGTAGATGGTGTGGAATCACAGGCTCTTAATATTAAAAGAGGAATACGGCAGGGATGCCTCTTATCACCCTTGCTTTTCAACGTTTACTCCGAAAGAATTTTCAGAAAAGCACTTTCTGAAAAACAAGAAGGTGAAGTCATCAATAATTTGCGATATGCGGACGATACAGTACTCATAGCTTCTACTCAAGAAGATCTGCAAACACTACTTGATAGTGTCGTTGAGAGTTGTAGGGAGGCAGGTCTGGATCTGAACATACGGAAAACCAAAATACTCGTAATAAGTAAACAACAGCATATAAAACCGTCTATATATGTAAATAATACCAAACTTGAGCAAGTTGATAAAATCGTTTACCTTGGACAGCAATTAAATTGTAACGCAGAAAGTCACGACGAAATTAGATCTAGGATAGAGCAAGCTAGAGCCGCTTTTAGAAGGATGTCCAAGGTGTTATGTAACAGAGACCTAAAATTGGCATTGAGGATCCGCCTACTTCGCTGCTACGTGTTCTTGGTCTTACTTTACGGTGTCGAGTCCTGTACTGTGAATAAAATCGATCTAAATCGCCTTGAGGCTTTCGAAATGAGGTGCTATACAGAGTTTTAAAAGTTTCCTGGGTGGAGAAGATTCGAAACTCCACAATACTAGAACGTCTCAGCAAGACTACTGAGATCATAAAAAGCATCAAGCAGAGAAAGCTGGAGTATTTCGCACATGTAATGAGAGGTCCCAAATATAGGTTGCTACAAAATATCATGCAAGGAAAAATAGCAGGCAAACGCAGTCCAGGACGAAGAAGAACCTCATGGTTGAAGAACTTGCGAGAATGGTATGGTGTTGATACAAGCATGCTATTCAGGGTGGCAGTGAATAAAATTAAGATAGTTATGATGGTAACCAACGTTCTGAAAGCACATGGTACATGAAGAAGAAGAAATCTATTCATTTCGATATCAAGCTTATCATGAGGGATGGTTAGTTGGATTTTTTTATATTCTATGAGAAGATAATTACTTCTTCGTAGTTTCGTCGGTGGGATGTGACTCAGAATGAGAAGCCAACATTTCGGTGTTGGTCTAATTGTACCTAAGATCATTCGCATTATCTGGTTTCATTGGATGTGAACAATCATCGTGTGTTTGGTAATGAGCCATACCGGGAAGCATATTCAGTTGCCGAGTATACAAGTCCGAGAGCAGATGAGCTGATTACGGACCTTGAGGAATCCCATGTTTCCCATAGTTTTGCTGTCGTTGTTTGCAGGTGTTCTTTAAAGCTCTGTCAAGAGTTACTCCTAGATCTTTTGGTGTTGAATTATGAGCCAGCAGTCCGTCAACAAACTGAATTCATTCGAAATGTGGAGGTACCACGGAATACTAAGAATAAGCTGGACCAGCAAAACTACAAATGAAGAAGTACTGGAAATAATGAACAGACGTCCTCATCTGGTCAACACAATCAAAATTAGAAATACGTCATATCTAGGACACATAATGCGCCATAGGGAATTTGAGCAGCTCCAGGTAATATTAGAAGGCAAAATCGAAGGTAAAAGGGGTATAGGAAGAAAGAAAAAATCCTGGCTCCGAAACATCAGAGATTGGACCCACACAACAGGTAATGACTTAATCCATCAAGCCCAGAACAGAGAGAAATTTGCCATATTGATCGCCAACCTCAATAGAAAAGGCACTTAGGAGGAGGAGGAGTCCGCTTTCAAAGTGCACGAAGAGCTTTTTTGTTGGCTTGGGCATTATTTATATGGAAACAGCACAATTCGGTTTTTGTTGCATTAGGCCGTAGCCTCCAATTGCGGAAGTATTCTCCCATAGTGGCAAGATCATTCGTTAGTATTGTTTCTGTAACATCCATGTTATTATGTCTTGCTACAATGGCTTAGTCATCAGCGTAGACAAATTTCCGCGATGTTATCATAGGCAGATCCATAGACATAATATATTAACATAGACAGAATGTCCTGTAGAGCGAAGTGACATCTTTTTTTTGCTCAGGGCTGTTTCACTCTTACGCATAGTAAAGCTGCGACAGTAGTCCCTCCTTCCGTGTTTATACCCCCACTTAGTATCCTGTTAGTTTCTCGATACAATATGCTAGAAAGAGGTAGAGCTGGGAAGTTTAGTTCACTACGTGGATTTCGATCTTTCGATCTCGGTCATTAAAATGAATAGTACAAAAGAGTAGTTCGTTTAGTTCATTTAGTTCACTGATGATTCATACGACATACTTTAAGATGGGAGAATCAAATATAAATTAGTTCAAAGTAGATCAATCAGGAATCGTTTATTTTGACAAATGACATTAAATATTTTTGTAAATATAAAAAAATAAAAAGTAACCTATAAAATTGTATTTGTTTTGTTACTGTTTACTAAAAGTCTGGGTTTTCACGTTTTCAGTTTTTCCTCGAAATAAATCTTTCAATATAATATAACGGTTTTATAAAATAACGGTTATTAAAAAATTTAATGGAAAAGTATGGGACATTATTCAGCATCTCTTTCTTTAACCCTCCATCGCATCTCATTTTCATAAAATGAAAAAGAAAAAGAACCCTTACTTAACGCAACCTTACTTCTATTTCGCTAGTAGGTCGTAACCGTAAAGTCGTAACTAAAACTAAAACCATCAAATATCAAATCAAATAATCAAACTCAGTAACAGTAAACCGAATTTGCATCTCACTCTTCCTCGTGGGGTTAAATTATGTCGCTTTTTCTTTAAATAATGTTTAAATATTAATTTACTTCGATCCAGCTCTACCTCGACAAACGTTTGCTTGCGGTTGGCGAGATGGATTGAAATCGTTGAAAGATCGAGATCGACAATCGAAAATATCGACATCGTTCCATCGTTGCCTCTCTCGCTCTGTCCGTTGCGTTGTGTTTGTGTGTTGCAGTTGCAGTCAGTACGTTTAGTTCGATATGATTCGATCTTTTTAATATTTGTGATTGAATCTTTTAGTTCAGTTATGAGAGTCGATCTTTTGAACTAGTTCGTTCACGAACTACACAGCTCTAGAAAGAGGTACCGCAAACCAGTCCGAGATCTTGTCGTCAGGAAGCGCAGAGGGTAGGCTCAGTCTATGTTAATATATACGTCTATGGGCAGATCCGCGATGTTTAAATTACACAGTCAGGGTGCCAAAAGAGAGCGGTTCGCGTTCACGTTAGAGAGTAACGTTAAGGCGGAGACACGGAGATAGATATCCGCGCCGTATGAGCGCCGCGCGGTCGTGGCTCGGTTAATGTTCGTTAAATTTTTTCATTTTGACCAACCTTCCGCGATCCCGATGAAACTTACGAACATTTAGTAATTGTAGATAATCATGTCTCTGTCATGTACTTCTACTACATCTTATTTTGGTATTGTTCTGAAATTATTTTCTTGTGGCGTCTTATGCAATTTAGTATTTTATGTGAAATAAGCCACAAGTTGAGTTTGAATCAAGTTTATTTAACGTTCCAAAGAAACAGTAAAAATATCTAATAAAATATTTCAAACGTTTCGTGTTGATTTTGAGAGTAAACTAAATGTAGGACCAAATGTTTACCATGTCGGGATCGTATCATGAGGTTTTTTTCCTCGTTATTTACTATAGGATCACTAACAGAAGATTTCACTGTAATCATTTATGATTTTTCGGATATTCTCTGATTTTCTTTCTTCTGATTTTCGGATATTCTTAAGTTAAAGTTGATTTCATGTAATCGAATGAACTATCATCTTCCAATAAAGTCAACCCTTTCGCGTTTCTGCTTTCCTGATATAAAATCGTAAAAATTCTCGAATTTTAAGCGAAAGGCCACACGGGCGATAATTTACGGCGCCGTAAGAGCAGTAAACCTGACGAGGCATTGGTTGACTAACTATTTCATCTACAATTGGTCAGTCAACCAATGCCTCGTCAGGATTACTGCTCTTACGGCGCCGTAAATTATCGCCCGTGTGGCCTTTCGATAAGCGATTGTTTCAGTCCTGAACATTTCAGGGACTACCTTCTTCGCTTTCCGGTGACACAATAATATATCTGCTTTGCGTCGCTTCACCAGGAACAAAATTAGAGAGCTATAGGTTCTTTCAAGTTTTGCGTTACCTTTTTCGCTTTCCGGTGACACAATTGTAATATATCTGCTTGTTTCAACTACGTTGCTTCATCAGAAACGAAGATAGAAAACTATAGGTTCTTCCAAGTTGTGCGTTACCTTTTTCGCTTTCCAATGACCCAATTATAATATATCTGCTTGTTCCAACTGCGTCGCTTCTCTAGAAACAAAGTTAGAGAACTATAGGTTCTTCCAAGTTGTGCGTTACCTTTTTCGCTTTCGGTGACACAATTATAATATATCTGCTTGTTCCAACTCCGTTGCTTCACCAGAAGCGAAGGTAGAAAACTATCAGCTCTTCCAAGTTGTGCGTTTCCTTTTTCGCTTTCCGGTGACACAATTATAATATATCTGCTTGTTTCAACTGCGTTGGTTCACCAGAAACGAAGTTAGAAAACTTCCAAGGTGTGCGTTACCTTTTTCGCTTTCCGGTGACACAGTTATAATATACAGCGTGTCCAATTAAGTCGGCATCATATGGGAAACTTTTTTATTCTTAGTTTTATGAAAAAAAGTTATTCTTTATAAAAAGTTGTGCACGGTCTAAAACATAAAATGCAACCCTCAGTTATCAATTTTTT
This sequence comes from Diabrotica virgifera virgifera, assembly GCF_917563875.1. Taxonomy (NCBI): domain Eukaryota; kingdom Metazoa; phylum Arthropoda; class Insecta; order Coleoptera; family Chrysomelidae; genus Diabrotica; species Diabrotica virgifera. Next base: position 221,329,234 of record NC_065444.1, read on the forward strand.
TAAGCCGTATACGAGGTATGTCAAAAAATATGAATTTTACTCAAGAGTCAAGTAGCTTTATTTTTCACAATATTGAAAATTGTTATAATGAAAATTTGTTTGGAATTAAGAACTATATTTTAATATGCAATTTCATCCTTCTAATTGAAAAAAAAAATAGAATTTTTTTTATGGATGACCAACATTATTTTCAATTATTTAAATTATGATAACTCTTTTATTATTAATTTTACGAAAAAAATGTATACCTTGTAAAAAGTTCTGCATGCTCAAAAGCTTTGAATACAACCATCTAATATCAAATTTGATCAATTTTATACGAGGTATGTTAAATAAGATGAATTTCGATCAAGAATAAAGTACCTTTATAGTTCAGAATATTTCAATAAGAAGGATGTAATTACATATTGAAACATGATTTTAGTTCTATACAACTTTAAATAATCACAATTTTCAATATTGTAAAAAATAACGGTATTTTACTTAACCGCTTAACGCACACATTTATTTGCAAAAATACGTCAAAAAATTACCTATTTATTTTATTACAGTAAAATAAACTACGAACAAGACTATTGTCACTAGATATAATCTTAAGTAAAAAAACGCCTATTTTATTAGAAAAATATAAAATAACAAATACCCTCATGCGCTCACCCGAGTTAACTCGGTCGTAACTTTTTACATACAAAATACTACAAGTAAGAGAAGAAAATCGCAATTATTCAAGTATAATACTGTTAAATATTGCTAACAGTGTGATACACTCTAAAACAAGGGGTTACACACAGAGGTACGTCACAGTCAGGGCAGAACGTGACGTCAGCAAAATAGAATTCTACTCATCGTGATCCCAACCCAGTCGACAGTCGATCGTAGAAAGTTTAAAATTAGAAACGAGAAAACAAGAGGGCACGGGCGCCCATATAAAAATTTTTAGGGGGGCCAGACGAGAAGATGTTGCAGATTACATTTCGTATACTTTGTATAACCATATATGGTTTAAAGCACTCGAAAAGCTAGGGGGGGGCACGGCCCCCTGTTCATAGGTACGGGTGCCCATGCAAGTGGGGATACCGTTATTTAGCGCTAGAGGAGTTAAAACGCGTAAGCGCCTTATAAATCGTACAAATATTTTAAACACGAGTTAACTCGGTTAAGCGAAAATAGAAACGGAATTTAAACCCGAGTTAACTCGGGTAAGCACGTTAAGCGGTTAAGGTACTAGTACACTTTAGAAGACCAAAAATAAGCATTTTTTAAATATTTTTTTTCTCAGAACCTTCATTAAAAATGAACAACAAACTTTTTACACATTAATATCTAACTCTTAGAGAATACAAGAAATATATCTTTTTTCATTTATGCACGTACACTAACATTGTAGAAGGTGCCAAAGTCGAGGCCTTGAAAAAACGTAGTTCCGATGGCGGACGGTTAATCTCAGGATTGGGATCTCTGAAACAAAAAAATCGTACGGCATTTGAAAAAGGAAGGTCTTTTACGTGATAATTTACCACTGTTAGTAAAACATTCCGCAACAAAAGATTTTAGGGAAATTTGAAAAAATCGCCCGTTTTTCTTCAGTTTTTCATGGTTAAAAAATATTTATTTTTTATTTTTTGGTCAAATTGTGGTAAATTGTCACGTAAGAAACCTTCCTTTTTCAAATGCAGTACGATTTTTTTGTTTCAGATATCCCAATCCTGAGATTAACTGTCCGCCATCATTTTTCGAGGCATCTACTTTTGCGCCCTCTACAATATTAGTGCACGAGCATAAATGAAAAAAGATATATTTTTTGTACGCTCTAAGAGTTAAATATTAATATGTAAAAAGTTATATGTTTATTTTAAATAAAGGTTCTGAGAAAAAAATTCTTGAAAAAATGATTATTTTTGGTCTTCTAAAGACTAGTACCTTAAGTACTCTTAAGCGAATTCATATTTTTTTTATATACCTCGTATAAAATTGACAACGTTTGATATAACACGGTTGTATTTTAGGTTTTAGACCATGCAGAACATTTTATACAGAATAACTTTTTTCGTAAAATTAATAATAATAATTGAAATAACTGAAAATAATGTTGGTTATCCAAAATTAAAAACAAATTAAAATTTTTTTTTTTTTCAATTAGAAGGATGAAATTGCATATTTAAATATAGTTCTTAATTCCAAACAACTTTTCATTATGACAATTTTCAATATTGTGAAAAATAAAGCTGCTTTACTCTTGAGTAAAATTCATATTTTTTGACATACCTCGTATACGGCTTAAAAAATTGATAACTGACGATAATTAAGTTTTAGACCATGCACAACTTTTTATAAAGAATAACTTTTTTTCATAAAACTAAGAATAAAAAAGTTTCCCATATGATGCCGACTTAATTGGACACGCTGTATATCTGCTTGTTCCAACTGCGTTGCTTCACCAGAAACGAAGTTAAAAATCTATAGGTTATTTCAAGTTGTGCGTTACCTGTTTCGCTTTCCGGTGACAATAAATATAATAAGTGCGTTCGCGGGTAACTGTCGGCGACAAATTATCAGCAAATCATATGCGCACTTTAAAATAATATAAATAGTATCGTTAATAGATAAATATACAAGGTATATTTACCTAGTATAATTTAATAATTAGTTATTAATATTATTTATTTATATTTTAACGGTATTATTTATATTAGGTGAGGTTAGAAATTGTCAACGACTAGTCGCCGACAGGTATCCGCGAACGCTCTTAATATTATATCTGCTTGTTCCAACTGCGTTGCTTCACCAGAAACAAAGTTACAATTTTTAATGTATGAATGTTTTTTTGATATTGATAACGATTTCCGAAGTGAAAGTCGAAACGTCAAGTACCTAAACTTGATTTCAAACTCGAATTGTGGTTTATGCCCAAATAAAATAGTAAATCTTATTTTGTATTTCTGACGCTGGTAAAAGGACAACAATGAAATGACCTTTTTTACATTGGTTTGCATGTATATTTTTTATTTCAGCTTCTATTTCCCTTCAGATATCGGCTTTAAGTTGTTTTTTTAAATGGTCCTTGTTCCTTGTTGAGGATTGCACAATAATAATTTTCCACGGTAAACATCAATAAGTTTATCTAACAATAAAACACTGAAAACGTTTGTTTTCTATACTTCCACAAAATTTATTATAACTAAGTGACTACAGCTGTTTCGGCAGAGTGCCTTTCTCAAGTGATATAGTTTACAATGTGTTTGCCTTTTTAAGTCTTCAACTGAAGAGGTTGAGGAGTGGGGAGCTGTTTGTCTCGAGTTGGTCATTCAGTATAGTTCTCCGTATATCATAAACCTACCCATACTGACACAACTATACACAATTCATCATCCCATCCTATACAACACAAATTAGCAGCCTACCATAGCATGATACATAGACTGACAGAAATTCCCATGACAAAAAATAACTTCGAGATAGAACTAAACATCATTAAACAAATAGCAGTAAACAACGGCTATAACGAACAAACAGTTAACAAAATTTTAAACCAAAAACTCCATAAGAAAGCCCTGAAATTAGTGTATCCACCGCCACAGAAAGAACCCAGTACCTTCTGCTCTCTCACATATACTGGCAAGATAACAACAAAAATAGCCAGATACATAAAAAAGAAAGGAATAACACCAGCTTTCAGAACTAACAACAACTTAAGCAAATATATTAAGAACAATAAAAGCCGAAAGAGAAAGCAACTACAGAGTGGTGTGTACAAACTAACTTGTGGTGACTGTCCGAAAACGTACATCGGTCAAACTGGCAGAACTTTTGACAAACGGATAGCAGAACACAAAAGGGCATTCAACAATAGAAAAACAGACACTTCTAAATACGCACTTCACCTTCTAGATCATAATCATTCTTTCAATGAAGAGTTTCAAATTCTGCATATTCAAAATAAATGCCTTAAGCTATCTTTTTTAGAATCTATGGAAATTAATAAACTGAAAAATACAGATATAATTCTGAATGACCAACTCGAGACAAACAGCTCCCCACTCCTCAACCTCTTCAGTTGAAGACTTAAAAAGGCAAACACATTGTAAACTATATCACTTGAGAAAGGCACTCTGCCGAAACAGCTGTAGTCACTTAGTTATAATAAATTTTCTGGAAGTATAGAAAACAAACGTTTTCAGTGTTTTATTGTTAGATAAAATGAACTTCCATCAAGTAACGGTCGAATCCATCAATTATCAATAAGTTTGATATTTCCTTCCGACAGTTCCGACCACTCCATTACTAACAAAAATATTCAACTCAGGCGCGCCAAAACCAACAAACCACTCGCAAACCCGTCCAAATACGTATTGCGAACCATCAAAGCGTTTGTTGAAAAACCGACAGAAGTTAGATCGTGGTGCGCCGTGTGCATGCCGTTTGTGCGCCACTTTAAAACACGTACTAATCTGACGAACATTCTGTGCGCGAGCGGCTCGCACACCGAGCTGAGCGCATATGTATACGTGCCTTTACACCAGCGATTCATCAATTCTGAACCGCTTCACGATTTGGCCTTAACTCAATATGTCAAAGCCCGGTTGATTCTCGTCAGATTAGTGCTCCAGGTCGAACCAGTTATGTCTTTCAGATCAGTACTCAATAAGACTCCTGTTGGGCTCCAACTCAATACGTTGAAGCCCAGTTGGCCACCCGGCGGTGGCCCGGTTGAGTTCTTACCAGATCAGTTCTCCAGCTGGAAATAGTTGACTGTTGTCAAAATATTTTTCGAATATATTTACAACCAAAACCCGTTTTAGTTACATCAAGCTGGTCCTTATAGAAGTCCAAGGCCAAGTCCGCAATCTTCACCTAGTCCCGGTAGGCATTCAGCGCCTTGTAGTCCTGGAGCTACTAGTCCGTTACCGAATGAATACCACATACTCAATCAACAAACTTCACAATTTCAACAACATTTCGAACAGTTATCGATGGTAAGTAGTAGGTTTTGTCATATATTGTTGATGGCCAAATGAATTTAAATGTGCCACTGGAATCGTATACATAAAACATTGCATTGAATTAGAATTATTGCATTTAAAAACCTGATATATTGCTGATATTGAAAAACCTGATTGCTGATAATGAAATACTAGAAAACGATAACATCGAGGAAAGCTGGGAAACACTCAAAAGTAACATAATTAACGCAGCAACAGAATCACTTGGAGAGAGGAAAGTAACGAATACCAATATATCAAAAAAGAAAACCCCATGGTTTCGAGAGAAAGTGAAGATAAAATGTGAAGAAAAGAATAAAGCATTTTTACAATACAGAACACAACAAACACAACAGGCATACAACCACTATAAAAGAATTAGAAACGAAACAAACACTTTAATCAGACAAATAAAAAGAGAACACTGGGAGAGTTTCTCAAAACAGATGGAACACGACTTCTACGCAACACAAAAGGAAATATGGAGAATGATCAGAGGACAAAGAAAAGAGATGAACGAACTAATAAAAACCAAACACATTCAGAAGGAAACTTGGGCAGACTATTTTCGATCTCTGTTTGCTAAAGATAACGATAACGAACCACCAACACTTGAAGTGACAACAAACGAAGAAATAAATATTGAAGAAGCAGAGGTAACGGAAGCATTAAGGAAATTAAAAAATAGAAAATCACCAGGAGAGGACAGAATATCGAATGAACTCCTACAGTATGGAGGACAAGACCTGACCAAACAATTATTAAAACTAATCCAAAAAATAATAGAACAAAACACAATACCACAAGAATGGAGATCAAGCATCCTAATACCTCTCTTTAAAAAGGGAGAAAAATCGGACCCGGAGAATTACAGAGGAATTAATTTATTAAACACAACACTAAAATTAACGACCAAAGTGATAACAAACAAACTGAATAAAATTATAACATTAGCAGAAGAACAACAAGGTTTTAGGTCGGGAAGATCATGCCCCGACGCTATATTTATAATGAGGCAGATTCAAGAAAAATCGTTAGAATACAACAAACCGGCATACTTATGTTTCGTGGACCTTAAGAAGGCATTTGACATGGTCAAATTAGAGGACGTTATCCATTTATTGTACGCAAGAGAGGTACCTCTAGGAATAATTAAAACGATCGAAAATATCTACCAGAACAACACAATAAAAGTAAAAGTAGATGAAGAACTAACTGACCCAATTGAACCTGGCAATGGGATAAGACAGGGAGATTCCCTGAGTCCTCTGTTGTTCAACCTGATCATGGACGAAATAATAAAAAAAAGTAAGAACAAAAAAAGGATACCAAATGGGAGAAAAACAGCTTAAAATAATCTGCTATGCAGACGACGCAATACTAATCTCTCAAAGTGAAGATGATTTACAACGTATGCTGCACGAATTTAATATAACCGCTAGAAAATTTAACGTGTTAATTTCCCCAAAAAAGACTAAATGCATGGTTATAACAGCAGATCTAATAAGGTGTAAATTAGAGCTGGAGGGTCAAATAATAGAACAAGTCATGGAGTTTAAATATCTAGGCATCACACTATTCAGCTACGAAAAGCTCGAAACAGAAGTGAAAGATCAGGTGAATAAAGCAAACAGAGCCGCAGGTTGCCTGAATGAAACAATATGGAGAAATAAAAACATCGGAAAAGAAGTGAAAGGCAGAATTTACAAAACAGTCATCAGACCAATAATGACATACGCGGCAGAAACACGACCTGATACAGCAAGGACAAAAAGAATGCTAGAAACAGCAGAGATGAAAACATTGCGAAAAATCGATGGTAAGACGCTGTGGGATAGAGCTAGAAGTGCAGATATACGAAGGAGATGCAAGGTGGACAACATTAATAACTGGGTGAAAGCAGAAGAGTAGAATGGTAGGAAGACGATCAGTGGGAAGACCACGAAAAAGATGGAATGACAACTTACTGGAGGCGCATTGAAAAACAGACAGAGTAATGTCTATATAAAAAGAAAAAGAAGAAGAAGCATTTAAAAACCTATTTGTTTTATTTCTGGTCATTTTGACATTCTTTTTCGACGCAATTTTAACGTTAAAAGAACTTTTCTAGACTGTGTGGATGCTAGAAGAAGATGAATTCATAGAAAAACCATTACAAAAAACAAATGTAAGTTGATTAGTAGCTACACCCTCAGAAAACTGAAAATTATTAATAAATAATATGTAAATTTCAGCATGCTAAGGAAAACAAGGTACATAATGAAGAATCGTATACAGGGTGTTTCAAAAAAAGGTAACCCCGTCTCTAGGGTAGGTAAAAAACTGAAAAATAATTGGGGTTTGCTTAGTAAAACATTTTTGTAACGCCATCCGTTTTCAAGATACAGGGCGTTGAAGAAAAAAAAATTTACGCATTTTTGACGATTTTGCCGAAACTACTGGCAACATTGTAATGAAATTTTATACCAATATGTTTTGGAAGCTGATACATCCCATGAATTTGTTTTTATATCTGATTCTCATAGAGGGCGCTAGTTACACGGATCGTACTAAGTATTAGTCAATATAACTTTTTTAAGAGTATAATTATTAATCAAAATTTCAAGTAAACTTAAACATCATTCAATTTTACACGAAAAAGGTACTCTTGGTAAAACTCGATACTCTGTACCGTTTTCGGAATATTTTGATTTGAAAATTATGAAGTAATAATTGATGCTGGTAGTAATGATAAAGTTCTAATAGGTATACCTCTATTTTCTCCAAGTGTGCCATGGAAATCTGACATTTATTGATTGTTATGACGATAAATCAACAATAATTAGAGTTTTTAAACCTTGTTTCAATTTTTCAATTTTCAAAAATGCGTAAAATTTTTTTTTCTTCAACGCCCTGTATCTTGAAAACGGATGGCGTTACAAAAATTTTTTACTAAGCAAACCCCAAATATTTTTCAGTTTTTTACCTACCCTAGAGACGGGGTTACCTTTTTTGAAACACCCTGTATATCATGCGAGGAAATTCAATATGCTTCAAAATAATAGAGCCTAGGGGAAAGATGATGTAGTTATTGAAACAGTTAAACTAGGAGATCCACTTTTAATGTCACAAATCCAAAAACTTTTTAATTTATGTCTGCACAATGAAAACATTCCATCTCCTTCATAAACAAGGAGATAAATTAGATCTTAAAACCAGGACTATTAGCTTACTAAATCACATATACAAGCTCCTTACTCGAATACTGGGAAATATATTGGAAACAATACTCAATATCTGTCAGTCAAAGGAACAAGCAGGATGTAATGGAGTACGGCTTTAAATGATTAGAGTGGGAATCAAAGGATATTGGCATCGTTGGAAAGAACTTAAGCGCAATTTTGTAGCCCCAATGATTTTGTAATATCTAGTACTAGAAAAGATAATCAGAGGAGCCAATATCTAGACAAGCGGCACGATTCTTAACAGAAGACAACAGTGTGTAGGTTTTGCAGATGACCTGGTGTTTCTGACACGTTCAAGACTAGAACTTCAAAAAATGTTCAAGCAGTTTGAAGAAGAAGCAAAAATATATGGCCTGACTATAAACCAAGGAAAAACCAAGTATATGGAAATGAGAGAAGAAAATGCTGAAGAAAATTAAGTGGATTACTCTAAGGGCAAATGACAAAAATTATAAATTTGAGAAGGTAACTGAATTTGACTACCTTGGAGTAACAGTTAAAAATAGAGGAGTCGAAGAGAGAGAGATAGATAAACGGTTGTTGAAAGATAGCAGAGCAGTAGCAGTAGGTTCATTAAACGCACTGTTGAAGGCAAAAAACGTGTCCAGGGCAGCCAAGATCCGAGTGTATGAAACAATAGTGAGACCAACGGTGTTGTATGCATGTGAAACTTGGACAATGAACCAGAAAGCAGAAAAAAGCTAGAGATTTGGGAGAGAAAAATGTTTGGTGGTATAAAGGAGGCTAACGGGAATGGCGCAGAAGAACAAACCAGGAGCTAATGGAGATGTATAAGAAACCTAAAATAACTCAGAAAATCAAGACACAGAGAGTTAGATGGTTGGGGCATGTTTTACAATGCCACAAGAAAGAAACGTCCTAAGAGTTTTATCAGCAGGAGAACAAGGGAAGAAAAGAAGAGGGAGACCACGAAGGAAGTGGTTTGATGCCGTCCGGACTGACCTAGAAGAAATGGGTACAAGAGAGTGGAGAAGACAAGTACAGGACCGCAAAAAGTGGAAGAAATTAGTCAATACTATCGAAGCCAAGGGCCTGTAGTGCTGTTAATATACACTCACCGGCACAGAATTCCGTCACCCAAAATTTTTGATTAAGTTTGACAATCTATAACTTTATTATTTGTACTCCGATTTTCAAGATTCTTGTATCAGTTTGTAGGTACGTAGGTATGTATTGATGTCGTATTTTATTATTCCGGTAACAAAAATTTTTTGCTTAGATGACATTATACGGGGGTGAATGGAAGCGTTGTATTTTCTCTTAACTTTAAAAAATTCTGTGGAAAAATTTTGAGGGCTGATTTTATTTCATGCTCCTTTTGTATTATCCTGGAAGTATCACTAAGGTTTTGTTTTTTAAATTATGTAAATATCTCTTTTCGTGTAAGAGCTGTAAATAAAAACACTGCTTTGAAGGTTTTTTTTAATTAAAAATATCAAACGTACTAAAATAAAGAAAAACAAAACAAAATTAACAACAAAACGAAACAATTAAATAGCGGGTATGACCACCTCTTGCAGCAACGACTGCTCGCAACCTGTTTGGCATCGAATAAATATGTGTTATCCTTGCCTCGGGAATAGCCCGATATTCCTCTACCAGGCCCATAACTGTACCAAATTTTCTGGAGGCCTAGGATGACGGCGAATAGCTTTTTTTATCTAACAATAAAACACTGAAAACGTTTGTTTTCTATAGCTTTTTTTTAATTCATCTCATAAATACTCAATAGGATTGTGATGTGGGCTGCATGCGGCCATTCTAATCTTATCAATCCAACCTCTATTTTACGAGTCAATCAGTGTTTTTATTTACCAAAAATGGTACAACTCTTACAAGAAAAGAGATATTCGGATAATTCAAAAAACAAAATTTTAGTGATGCCTCCGGGATAATATTTATGACAGGAATATGAAACAAAACCAGCACTTTCGTTTTTCCACAGAATGTTTTAAAGTAAGTAGGAAATACAACACTTCCATTCACCCCCGTATAATGCAATGCAAGCAAAATTTTTGTGTTACCGGAATAATACCAAACGATATCAATATATGTACCTACAAGCTGGTGCAAGAATCTTGAAAATCGGAGTACAAATAATAAAGTTATAAATTATCAAACTTAATCAAAAATTTTGGGTGGCGGAATTTTGTGCCGGTGAGTGTATAATGATTTTGTAATGGACGCCACAATAACGACAGTGGCTGGCCACTGTCGCTCGTCTGGAGTGGCACGTTTATTTAAAACAAACGTCCCAATCCATTTAGAAAGGAAAGCTTTCAACCAGTGCGTTCTACCACTCCTCACATACGGAATAGAAACCTTAACTCTCACAAAAATAGCTGAAAAATTGGGAAGGACGCAACGTAAAATGGAGAGATCAATGCTTGGAATAAGTTTGAGAAATAGACTAGGAAACGAGGAAGTTCGTAAACGAACAGGAGTGGAAGACATTGTCGAACGTATCACAAGAAAAAAATGGAAATGGGCGGGACATGTTGCGAGAATGAAAGATGGCAGAAAAATAAAAATCCACGAGGAAAATAAAATTCCTGTAGCTGGCTGTATACCATAAATCACAAAATATGCAAGATCCTTTGTAAAAGGTATATTTAATAGACCCCAATAAGGGTTACATCACAAAACAAAACGTTTTCGGATTAATAGGTAATCCATCATCAGTGTTAAGCCCTAAAATAGTAAGTATAGCCTAATTAATAGTAGATAATGTTATAAAAGTTGACTAAGGTTAAGAATTGACAGAGGCCATCCTTACAATAGCATGCATGCGTGAGCCACCAAAAAGTTATGGGTAAGAACCCTTTAAAAGTTTTAAGATCTTAAATGATACTACATATTTTTAATAAAACAGAAGGATGTTGCAAATATTCCTGGATATAACCCAAGGCAACACAGGACTCTAATCCACGTGGATGTGATATGCAAGGAATGAACCTCACATATTGAAAATTGAGTGTCAACTGAACTGAAAGGTGAAAGAACTAAGTATGCCAGTGACAGATTGTCAATGCGACGTTATGAACTATTTTGTTACTTCAGCCAATTAATTTAAAGTTTATGTTGATGTTGAAAATAAAACATTATCAAATATCCATATATTGGTGTTAGAAATATTCGAACATAAATGTAAAATTGTGAAATGTGTGTTGATTAAATATATGAACATGACAAATGATAAATAGGTACTAGGAGCTATGTGTTGCTGACTGCATAACTCCTAGTACCTATTTATCATTTGTGATGTTCATCTATTTAATCCTCACACATTTCACAATTTTACATTAATGTTCGAACATTTCTAACATATTTGATAATGTTTTATTTTCAACATCAACATAAACTTTAAATTCATTGGCTGAAGTAACAAAATAGTTCATAACGTCGCATTGACAATCTGTCACTGGCATACTTCTAAAGTTCTTTCACCTTTCAGTTCAGTTGACACTCAATTTTCAATATGTGAGGTTCATTCCTTGCATATCACATCCACGTGGGTTAGAGTCCTGTGTTGCCCTGGGTTATATCCAGGAATATTTGCAACATCCTTCTGTTTTATTAAAAATATGTAGTATCATTTAAGATCTTGAAACTTTTAAAGGGTTCTTACCCATAACTTTTTGGTATCTCACGCATGCATGCTATTGTAAGTATGGCCTCTGTCAATTCATAACCTTAGTCAACTTTTATAACATTATCTACTATTAATTAGGTTATACTTACTATTTTAGGGCTTAACACTGATGATGGATTACCTATTAATCCGAAAACGTTTTGTTTTGTGATGTAACCCTTATTGGGGTCTTTTAAATATACATTTTACAAAGGATCTTGTATTTTTTTTAAAGATGGCAGGTGGACAAGAAATTGCTTGACTGGAGACCACTGGCAGACAAGCGAAGCCCGGAAAGACTCCCATCGCGATGGACCTGACGACCTCAAAAGAATTGTGACCAATTGGATAGCAAAGGCGCTGAACAGGAGAAGATGGAAATATCTGGAGGAGACCTATGTTCAACAATGGACAGATCAGAGCTGATTGATTATGATGAAGGGAAAAAAAGAGTGATCACCTAAAAAAAATACATGAAAAAGAAGTTTACAAAATTGCAGCGACGCGACCGCTAAAAGTAACGAAAGAATGAAGAACAATATATTTTTGAGATCGCACCATCAGTGTCAAAATAAATCATTTCAATTAAAATTCAATAGATAATATTTTTAGTATTATTTATCAGCTTTAATTTTAAATAATTAGGCGAGCGGCAGCAACCCCTAAAATTACGTTATACCGACCACGAAAATCAACTTTAAGGTGAATGACCAATTTTGGTTGTTCCTTTCCTCATGTTTTCGAAGTAGATGAATCTGAATATGAAGTTTATTTTTATCTAGAGTTGGTGGAACATGTTAAAAAGTCGAATTTTATGCAAAAATGTGAAAAATCAATTTGATGATTTTTCAATTTTACGTCACTGTATCTTTGGATGCTGTAAATATTTCCTCTTGAAAATTTTACCGTGTCATCTTTGAAGTATTTAGATAACAACGAGCTTTGTACAAAATGTTTATAGAAATTAATAGAGAAGTTGTTAATTTTTAAACATTTTGTCGTCAGATTTCGTTAGTTTCATGTTTACTTAAAAAAGTTAAGTGATAAACTTTTTAGTTTATATCTTTAATCAACACAGCAATAAAACATCATTCATGAAGAAGTTTTCTGAAAGATTTTAAGTCAAAATAGGCAATAGGAAAAAAGTTACGTGACTTTATACACGAGCGGCACACCACAAAAAACGCTTATTTCTCGAGATACTGTGTGGTGTGGTGACCACGGTGTGAATGGCTAATTTTTGTCATACTTTATGTTTTTGATGATACAGAAAACGAAAATTAGGTTTATTTTGAATTTTACGTGGGGGAACATTGGCAAAATCGCAATTTTACCCTAAAAATAAAAAAAATGAAATCACATTTTTTTGCGTTTAATAACTGTTTCATTTTAACATTTTTTCTGAATTTTTATAGTATCTCTATTTCTTACCTTTCTGAAGACAATTTTATCTGTTTCAATATTTCTGTCTTATTATGATAAACGTTATGAATTGTTTAAAGTGAAAGGTGCAGATTCCTGAATTGCAAAGTTTAATCGCAAAAGTTGAGTGACAAAATTTGAAATTTAGGTTTTTAATCAAGTTTATGTTAAAATATAGGGTACAAAGAATAAAATGTTTTATAGAAAAAATATATTGCAACTTTTAATTTTAAGAAAAACGTGATTTCATTTTGTTTTATTTTTAGGATAAAATACGGATTTTGACAATGTTCCCCCCTCTAAAATTCAAAATAAACCTTACTTTCATTTTCAGCACCATCAGAACATAATGTAAGACCAAAATTAGCCATTCACCATACCGTGGTCAGTATCTCGAGAAATAAGCGTTTTTTTGGGGGGGGGGGGGAGTGCTACTCGTTTATGAACTCACATAACTTTCTTCTTATTGCATATTTTGACTTGAAATTTTCGAGAAAACTTCTTCATGTTCTATTGCTGTGTTCGTTAAAATTATAAACTAAAAAGTTTGTCATTCAACTTTTTTAAGTAAACATGAAACTAACGAAATCTGACGATAAAATGTTTAAAAATTAACCACTCCTCTTTTAATGTTTTTAAAGATTTTGTACAAATCTCGTTGTCATATAAACAATTTAGAGATTATACAGTAAAATTTTCAAAAGGAAATTTTTATAGCAACCAAAGATACGGCGAGGTAAATATGAAAAATCATCAAAATTGATTTTTCGCATTTTTGCATAAAATTTGATTTTTGAACATGTTCCACTAATTTTAGACAAAAATAAACTTCATATTCGGATTCAGCGACCTCGAAAATATAAAGAATGACCAAAATTTTCCATTCACCTATTATGGTCGCTTTTTTATTTCTAAGCCTCAAATTAGAGGTATGCCGCTCGCCTAAATTTAACAGTGTCAGAATAAAGAAAAACATATAAAATGATTTAGTATAAATAAAAGATATAGTAACTTTACTGCAGTGTTTTATGTATTCGAAAATATTGATGTTCTGACTAGCACACATTTTGGACACAATATGTTGCCATAATGATATTAATATTAATTAGTAATGCTGAAAAGTTTTACATGTCTAACGTAATTTAAATAAATTTGTTACAAAACTTTTACGAAAAAAGTTCGGTTACGGTCCATGAGAAGAAAAACGGAATAGGTATATGAATAATGAATAAGAAAAGGCTTGTTTCTCCCTTTTTTATGTTTATTGCTATTTTGCTGCAAGGTAATAAATTAACCAGTCGTATCTCATAGAAAATTTAATTATCTCTACTTTATTTCCCTACGACTTTTAATTTAACTACTCCAAAATGAATCGTTTTAAAATTATAATTAAGAAAAGTAGAAAATCAACGATGTTTTTAATTATTTTTAAATATTTTAATTGTTTTATTAAAGTTTCAGGTCCTATTTGAGAGAGAGAATAAGTCAATTAATTATTATTACTAAGTTTTCCTACAAAAATCCGAATGTCACCTCTCACATCCACCTAAAAACAGATCCGCCATGGTCTAAGTCTAAACTGTTATTTGAAAACAGAAAACAATTTTTGTTCGAAAATAACTGTGTAATTTCTTATTTAAATTAGGTTAGACAGTTAATTTCCAGTAAGCTTTAGATATTGAAATCATTAAGTTAAAAGGTATACATTTATTTTATAATAAAAATGGTATACATTTTTATTTTTACATTAAGTTAAACATTGATTTCATCGACATTATATAAAAATACAATTATCCCGTTGTATTTAGATATTTTAACAAGTTTGGCGATTTGTATTTTTTGATAATGCAGGCGATGTATAAAAATGTATGTAAGCATCAGAACCAGCAGTATTATTTCTAATAATCATGAATATCTATATTGGTAGGTATAGAGATATAATATTATAATATTTTATTCAACAATCAGTCAAATTACCACTTTATTGTTAAATTAATAAAAAAAAAATGTTAGGTTAAATTACCGAATCACTTGAATTGCTAGCAATCATCATGTAGCTAAACGCAGACGAATTCTACAGTTAAATATTCTCTAAAGGTTACATTTCAAAAAAATCAAATACATTTGTTGCTGATCATTATTTGTATGTAGTTTAGGTTACATAACAGGCGGGGGGGGGGGGGGGTCGGAGGAGTTAATGAACAGATGGAATGATGAGATACATCAAGAAACAATTATAATAGTTTTGAAGAAAATTCAGTCCTAATTCATACGATAATTTAAATGAAAGAAGAGCCTAACGATAATCTTTATTGTATAGTACTAAAAGCTGATCCGCATCGAAGTTTTGCTCTCCATAATCCGAGAGGCATGGGAAATAAACCGCATTCCAGTGGACTGGAAAAAGTAACATTTTCAAGCTCAAAAGGTTGCCAAAACAGGGCAGCCTCATACTCTGCAAAAATTAGAGAGGAATAACCTAGCTTTCCACCATAAATGAATTTTTCATGACCATCATACTGAAAAGAATAAAAAACAAAGTTGAATTTCGAAGTAGGTAATCAAGCAGGCTTTAGGCCAGAATCCTCCTGAAAATGATGTTATTACCGTGAGGGTAATAATGCAACAATCGGTTGAACTGCCTTTAACAGATTATCTCATGCTGCTATATGGAAAATTTTAGAGCCATAAACTATCTCGCAAAAAATAATTTCCATCATAAAGTCACTATACACTGAGACGAAATGCAGCGTGACACACAATGGGATCAACAGTGACGAATTTAACATACTGGAGTCAGACAGGAATGCGTGCTCTTTCTGTTTCTTTTTAACATAGTTGTAGACTATGTTATCTCCAAATTAGACTCTGCCACAAGAGGTTTACAATGGTCTCACACGCCTAAGCTATCTAGAATACATTGATGATATCTGCCTTTTAGGATAAAAGTTCCAAGATGTGGCTGACCAACTGGAAACACGTTCCACTGAAGCCAATAAAATAGATTTGAAAATCAATATTGATAAAACCAAATCCATGAGAAAAGATGCAAGAAACATCATACATACCAACTGTTTACTAGTAACAACATGCATATTGAAAATGTGTAAAATTTTACGTATCTTGGAAGTGCCATAACAGAAAGCGGAGGTACAGAAGACGATATTCGTATGAGGATACGAAGAGCTCAACAAGCATGCTTTATGCTCGATTCCAGTCAAATCTCATGTCTGTTCTACTCTACGGATGTGAAACCTGGAAAGTGATAAAAACGCTTAAGGCGAATTTAGACTATTCACTTTAGATGTACACTCTGGATGATGCATCTGCAATGAAAGGTATAAACATACTCTTCATCTACATTTCATCCAAGATGCACATCCAAAGTAAACAGTGAACAAAGTAGAAGGTGTTCCTACTTTTGATGAAATAGTTGGATGATTCTTCCACAATGAACCACTAGTGTAAAGTGTAAACTTTTTTTTTTTCGGTATTTTTGTCATAAATTTATATTTTGATACCTACGTAAAATGACTTTTCAGTGGAAAGACGTAAAATGACTTCAGTGCCTGTGGAATAATAAATCTGAGGACTACCATAAAATAAATATTTTTTGTGAAATTGCAAAGCGGTACCTACTAAAACAGCTACATTTATCTGGATTAAATATACAGGGTGATTGATTAGTGGGGTAAAGCTCAATAGATCCGCTATAGTAATAGATAGCAATAAAAGTTAATAACAAAAATTGTAGCCAACTTTGAGCTTTATTTTAAAATTAATTAGAATGTTACAGTGTGTTCGATAACATCGTGGCAGACCAAACTTATGTTTTTTTAAATGGAACACCCTATATTTTATTTTATATTCGAAATACTGTTAACTTCTCCATCACAAAAATATAAAGGTTTGTTATGTTATACAGGGTATTTACAAAGTTATAACCAATTTTCTATGAAAATCGTAACAAGTTCAGCTCCCTGTATAAATAAAAATAAGCACGATAGCAATGGTTTATTGGTGCTATATTTTTTTGTTGATTATGAAAATTTTTAAGAATGGTTGATATTGCTAATTTTCTGTATATCGAATACAGGGTGAGTGAAAACGTAAGTACATTATTTTCTCAGTAATTTTAAATGGAACACCCTATACTTTATGTCACTATCGAAAAGTGCCGTTACCGTACTTTAATTTTTGTATAATATTCCCTATGTCTAAATTTATTAGTTTTCGAGATATTTTAATTTTTCAGAGCAAATTATTAATTAGGGGTCTAAATCTTTCCAAATTTTAAGTAAGCCATGACTGAATTTTTTAAAACTAATAATTTAAGATTACTGATTATCAATCCGGTAATCAATGTAACAATGTAGCAAATAAAGAAAGAAAAATAATTTATTAGTAATAAAGGAAAATCCACACATCTTATGGAAAATATAATGTCACTCAAATTCAATAAAATTTAAATGAATAGATTCGTTTCAAATCAACGGTCAATTGCTATCATTGCGCTAACTCTGTATTTTCAATAATAAGAGCAGAAATTGATATAAATAAATCTGAAATCAAATGGGTACGTACATAAGTGAGAGAGAACAGATATTTTAAAATACCCAAATTATCGGTACTTCATAAATCAGCGGATTAGTTTCACTAATCCGCTTAGGTCCAGCGGGGTTTAAGCTGTTTTGAATAGCACCCAGAGCAATAGTGATTGTAACTGACACATTTATGAACTCCAAAAATGTGATTTCGATAAACTTTAATTGCAATTTGCGCCGTAATTAATCATAATTAAGAGTTGGCGCAATGATAAGAATTGACCGTTAATTTAAAACGAATCTATTCATATAAATTTTATTGAATTTGAGTGACATTCTATTTTCCATAAGATGTGTGCGGTGTCCTTTTCCAAAAAAAAACACAACCACAACATACAACATTTTTGAAACAATTAAAAACTACTTTTGTATGTAAATGTAACAAATAAAGAAAGAGAAATAATTTATTAGTTATAAATTTTACAAAAAAAACACAAACACAAAATACAACATTTTCTGAAAACGATTAAAAACTAGTTTTGTATGTAAATGTAACAATGTAACAAATAAAGAACGAAAAATAATTTATCAGTAAAAAATTTTACAAAAAAAAAACATGAACACAAAATACAACATTTTTGAAAAAACTAAAAGCTACTTTTAGTAAAATATTTTATATATTTAATTACATAAGGTGTTCAAAATGAGTTGAGTGAATGAGTTACTTACACTACGAAGCATTTGTAAATTAGCACTTCGAAATACACTTTGTATTTTATTTTTCATCTCATTCCTTGTTGTTGAAGACATTTTATAACCTTCATTCTTAACGGTACTCCAAAAAAATCAGTCCAGTTCATTAAATTTTGGTGATCTGGGTGGCCACGCTACTGGTCCATTGAAAAATGAAAATATCTCGAAAACTAATAAATTTAGACATAGGAAATGTTGTAACTAAAGTACGATAATGTTACTTTTCAATAGTAATATAAAATATAGGGTGTTCCATTTAAAATTACTGAGAAAATAATGTACTTGCGTTTGGACTCACCCTGTATTCGATATAAAGAAAATTAGCAATGTCAATCATTTTTAAAAATTTTGACAATAAATAAAAAAATATGGAATCAATACACCATTGCTGTTGTGCGTATTTTTATTTATACAGGGAGCTGAACTTGTTACGATTTTCATAGGAAATTATCTGTAACTTTGTAAATACCCTGTATAACATAACAGACCTTTATGGTAAGAAGATTTCGAATATAAGATAAAATATAGGGTGTTCCATTTAAAAAAACATAAGTTTGGTCTGCCACGATGTTATCGAACACCCTGTAATACTCTAATTAATTTTAAAATGTGAACCTTAAGGTGATACAGTAGCGATCAACAGGTAGCAAAAACGCGTTCCAAGATTGCGGCTGTAATTTTGAATATTTTTTCGAGATATTTGGCACACGTATTCGTAATATAATAAAGAATGGCGGTACAGAGCCCAATTTGAAAAATATATTAATATGTGGAAATTACTCTGTAATTAAATAAAATATTTAAAAAACGAGCCTGTACCGCCATTAAGAAGAACAAAAAAATACACTTTCTTCAAATAAACTTTTTTATCCGATGCCTAGATTTTGTGTCATTTTGGAACTACTAAAATTTTTTATTTCATTAGTAGTTCCAAAATGACACAAAATCTAGGCATCGGATAAAAAAGTTTATTTGAAGAAAGTGTATTTTTTGTTCTTCTTAATGGCGGTACAGGCTCGTTTTTTTAATATTGTATTTAATTACAGAGTAATTTCCACATATTAATATATTTTTCAAATTGGGCTCTGTACCGCCATTCTTTATTATATTACGAATACGTGTGCCAAATATCTCGAAAAAATATTCAAAATTACAGCCGCAATCTTGGAACGCGTTTTCGCTACCTGTTGATCGCTACTGTTTCCTAGTTTCCTCTTAAAGTTGGCTACAATTTTTGTTATTAACTTGTATTGCTATCTATTACTGTAGCGGATCTTTGAGCCTTACCCCACTAATCAATCACCCTGTAGGCGACATAAAATCAAAAATAAAAACTATCTACACTTGCTATTATTGTTGAGTTAGCAAAAATTAGGAAGTCAGAAAAGAGTGGAGCAGAGAGCGCTGATTTTTTTCTAATTTTCGACATTCTTCTAGTAATGCTTTACTTATTAACTCCACGCCAGGACTATTCGCCATTTTGAAAAGACTGTGAACTGAATTCCGTCAGTGAAAATGTAAATTCCTGATCTTTTCAATCTACACTTTCACTATTCATCTATCATCCGCAGTGCACATGTAAAGTGAATAGTCTAAATTCGCCTTTACAGATAAACTGCAGGTCTTTGTTAACAAATGCCTACGAAGGATTATTCATATTTTCTGACCTAATATAATCAGAAACGAAAAACTGCTACACCTAAACAAAGAGGGTAAAAAATGAAATAATGCCCAGAAAGTGGGGTTGGATCAGTCACACACTTCGAAAAAATAGCTCTAGTATTGCAAACCATTGGAATGAAATCATTAAACAGATTGGATAAAGCATACTACGTGTTCGAAAAGCTTCGAAAAATACAGAAACGATATAAAAATAATAATTTTATATAAAAAGTTTAGTAATTACTGTAAAATATGCATTAACCATAATAGTAAAATTTGAACTGCATTATTTAACGTTTCTTACTTTATAAGTCTTCAAGTCATAAATTATAAAACACAAATTATTTAGGTATTTCCTAAAAATAATATATACTTTGGAAACACCTTCTGACTTGGGGAACGAAACGTCAAAGTTTATTATTGACAAACTTAAGGTACAATAGTAACATAAAAGTGTGTTATAAAAAGTATAAAAAGTTGTATTGGTAGTAGCCTCTAGAGAAATTTGACTGTAGAACTGTCTGTGGTAGTAACAATTTCATTTCATCAGTGTAATAGAATGCATGTGTTTGTCAGGACTGGGCACAGTTGGTGGCGAGCCTTTTGGAATCAGGCTGCACCTGGAGTGCGCAGTTGCAGGTGATTAACCAACCAAATCAATATCTTTCGTTTTTAATTTCTATTTCGTTCCTTTCTGTAGCATATATTTTTTCTGAATAGTGTGTTTTTGTCTGATCGTGTGTGGCTTCATTCTTTTTCTTTCATATAAACCGTTAGATATGTTTAGTACAAATTTTAGCTTGATATATTTGGTTTTTTACTTCTATTAATTATTAGTAAAATATTTGGTAATGAAAACATCTTCCGATATGGTGTAAAATTAAGAATAAAAGGTCCTAATACGGCACATATTCAAAGGCATGTTCCTAAAATATACACATATTAATATGGTACATTCCATGTCCAATCACTCAGACAAAAACTTGAGGATCTCCGTTTTGTCTGAAACTTGGTATATAGCTTCTGCGTAACATAAAAATAAGACATTTAAGCCCGAACAGTCGTTTTTTTTCCTTGAGTATTTTAAATATTATTTTTTTATTTAAATATAAATTTGATTCTTATTTAAATAATTTTTTTATTATTTTTTATCATAAAGTATCAATGGAGGAAATAATGTTTCATATATATATATATATATATATATATATATATATATATATATATATATATATATATTTTCAAAATAACCTTTTTACCACATAGTGGTATAAGGCGACAGTACATTACATACAATACAATACATTATGTTACATTATAATACAATACAAAAACAACTTAATAAATTTAACTAATAACTGCTATACATTTATATTATGTACAAATTTGACCCATTCCTTCTTATTTCTAGCCAGCGTGCTTGCTTCTATCCACGTTGTTCCCCTTTTCTCGATTATTTTGTCTAGTGTTCTATCCCATGTTTGTCGTGGTATACCTTTCTTCTTTCTTCTTTGCGTTTTTGCCTACCAAATTTCTTTCACCGGTTTTGTCTGATCCATTCTCTGAAGATGGCCCCACCAACTGAGTTGCCTTCTCTCTATAAATTCTAACGTTGACTCGATTTCCAAATCTTCTCTTATTTGAGTGTTCCTTAGTCTATCTCTTTTGGTAATTCCTCGAACTAATCTAAGGTATTTCATTTCTACTGCCTGTATTTTACTCTTTTGTCGTTCTGTTAGTACCCATGACTCGCAACCAAAGGTTAATACAGGTCTATATATTGACTTGAACACATTAATTTTTGTTTTTCGTGTTATTTCCTTTTTATTTATGAATTTATTGCTCATTGCATGGTATAGGTTCATTGTTTTTGGAATTATATTATTAATTTCTGTTTCCCGTCTTCCGTTGTCTTCTAATTCTACTCCTAAGTATTGGAATGTTCGTGCTTGTTCTATATTTACATCTTCTATTTTTATATTTATCTTTTCTTCTTCCTTTTCCCCCATGACCATAACTTTTGTTTTACTTTTATTAATTGTCATTCCATATTTTTTTTAGTGTTTCATTCCATATTTCTATATTTCTTTGTAGTTGTTTCTCATTTTCGGCCAATATGACGACGTCATCGGCGAATGCTCCTTCTGAAATGTCTACTCTTCTTAAATTTCTATAACCCGCATGTAGTTTTTTCACTTTTACTTTACATTCTTTAATTATCTCATCCATGTAAATTATAAACAGTGTTGGACTTAATCCTCCTCCTTGTCTTAGTCCCTCGTTCGTAGTAAATGGTTTTGATGTTCTCGTTTGGCTGATGATATAATTCACATTGTTGTTTAATAATGTTTCATAAGGGACTCAAAAATGTCATTATACGGCATTATATCGATACGCAAATTTTCAGCTAAATCAAAGCCTCTGAATTTTGGTAATTGAAGCAAATGTAGAAAATGGCGTTTCAACGTTTTCTACACTAAAATTTGATTGAAAACATCAAAATACCTTGTTATAATGCCGTATAATGACATTTTTGAGTCCCTTTTTGTTGAAACATTTATGTTTCCATTGATAATGTATTTAAAACACTCAAATAAATATCTTACGCAGAACCTATACACCAAGTTTCAGACAAATCGGAGACCCAAACATTTTTTGGATCCAAAATTGAGTGGTTTGAAATGGAATCACCCATATACTACTAAGGTATGCATGAAATAATCAGAGTTGGCATGGAGAACTGGAAACATGATCAAAATTTATCAAGGAGTTTGGGTCTTTGTAGTGGTATTGTTTTCGTAGTTTATAGGCCTTCATCTGCAATTATTTCTTCCTCTCGGTTGACATGCAACTGGTGCAGACATTATCAAAGGCGATGCAGCCACTTTTGTAACTGCTTTTAATCGTCTGACATCAATGAACAAAAGAAAGTTACTACCGTTACACCATCGCACAGTGGTTCCAAATGCTGAAAACGTGGTCATGAGATAAAATAAAAAGTTTAGGGATTTTCATGTTAACAGTTGTTTTCTCATACTATCGTAGAGTCGTAATACGCACTTATAAGGATCAGACCGGATCTATTTTTATTCATAACTCCGGGACAAGTGAGCCATGTACGACCTTATTTTGGCCGGCAGTGGAAGTCAAAAAGAATGCGTATATAGAAAACGCTGTAAAGCATTTTGTAATTTATAAATTTTATTGCTTAAAGCAGATTCTTCTTTTTCAAGTATGTATTGATGTAAGATAAAAGTTGACTAAAGATTTGATAACAATAAATGCTTCAAAATTTTTTAATGAATAAACAGTAAAAATATACTTGAAATAATCAAAATTTCGTAAAAATACATTCAAAAAGTACATAATTCTGCGATTAATGTTTATTAATCTCAAAATTTACACTGAGAAGATACAGAATCACATTGGTTTACCTGCCTTTAACTGTCTATGCATTGGTGGTAGTTGTTTGAATACAAAAGTGTAAAATGACGCATATTACATGATTCCGGCGATTGTTACGTATGCATGGGCGGTTGTGCCTAAGTATTAGGTTGTAAGTATTGTATGTACTTCAAACAACCGTATTGGTAATAAGCAATTTCAAATTACCGTTATATAAAATTTCAAAAAAATATGCGTTTAAAATAAAATTTTCGAATTTCTTTCGGCCTTATTGGATCTGCCATTTTGTTTTTCAAAAAAAAATAATGTTAAATTTGTAATCGAAACTACTAAAATTAACAAACAATTTTGCATTTTTATTGATATTTTCAATTTCTTTTGGCCATGTTGGATCCGCCATTTTGTTTTTCAAAAAAAAAATAAAAAAATAATAGCAGGGCCCTGATTCTAATTCAAATTTCGACTCGAAACAGGTCGAAATCAATATGGCGACGTTGAAATGCGACTTTGCGATCGTTGTAGATTTCAGTTGAACTAACTAAAGGACGTCATTAAATTTCGATAGGTCGCAATTAATTTCGACTCCAAAAAAGTGGTTGAAATTATAATTTCCAGTCGAAATTATTGTGACACTTTCATGAATGAATGGTCTAAAGCGAGGTTAGGTTTAGTTTAGGACAGCGGTTCTCAATCTGTGTACATGTACCACCAATCATTATTTGAGGTGGTACACAAAACGCAAAAACGGCCAAAATCCGCACCACTATTATAGTTAATTAGATCACCTACATATAGGTATTTCAGTTTGGTGGTACCAAAAATAATATAAACTATTTGGTGGTACATGACTCAAAAAGATTGAGAACCGCTGGTTTAAGAGATGTGTTTTTTTTTTGTTTCTTCCAAGGAAAACTAAAGCAAAAGGTATTAATATGGCTGGGTTTTATGGAAATTTGCTGATTTTGGAGGAATTAGTTAGAATAGTATTAAATTAAAAATATAATAATTGAGAATGTCCACAACGTGAATTATCAACTCAATGAAAGATAGTCTGGGAAAATTAGTATAAAACAAGGAAAATTATTTACCAGCTATTTTATTGCTGGACATGTTGAAATCAAATCTTAAGATTTCATATATTAGTAACATAGCAAAGTCCGCAGAAAGTGTGCTATTTTGTTTATAAACAAATTAGCGCTCCGAAATCTTTTTTAAAATTATGGCTCTATAACTCCGAAAATTTTAACTTTAATCCAAAAACACACATAAAAATTTACTGTAATATAATTCTGCACATTGATAATTTTTTTCCGATTTCCTTCGGCGGAAATTTTCCTCGGAAAATTCGGGTTTTCCAGACGAAATCTTTAATTGTCAACTAAAATTTTAGGGAAGTAATTAGGTCAATAATTAAATAACTCGGTGACATAAAATCTTTTTTTTGTAATAGATTATATTATATCCGGAAGCTGGAGACAGTCTAACCAATAGTTTAGCAACAACTAAATTGTTAATTAAAACAAGAATAATATGATATATGATACACCAAAATAACTATGATTTTTGTATAAAAAGGCACTATACATACCTATCTAAGGTACTTTACAGAATTGAGATTGGACTATTTGAGCAGTGCCAGGAATGTGTTAAACAAACAATTTTTGGACTTTAAACAAATAGAATAACTGGGCAACTAGTTTACCAGGCAATATATTAAATTAAGAACCGGTACTTTCTGCAACTTTCTGTCCCGATTAAACCCCGGTTAGCGTAATTTTACATGTCAAAATTCCTCTAACCCGGGTTTAATCGGGTCAGAAAGTTGCAGAAAATACCGACCCTAAATGAAATTAAGATAACGGTGTTAGAAAGGACGCGGCAGAACGCTTCTTTTAAAAGAAAAAAATTGAATTGCGAGGAGTGGTTCCTGAGATACAACCGGTCAAAGTTGACCGGCATTTGCGACGAAGTTGTAAACAATAAGATTGTAATCTTTGAACCATTACCCTTTTTATTTCGGTCCTCTTTCTACATACAGATTTTCATATCATCAAGAGACTCAACATATAATAATAAAAACGATCGGTACCTATTGCTATTACGTGTGAAAAATACCAAAATCCCAATCAAAAACTAGGTTGAAGAAAATATAATTTCAAAGTTCAAAATCGGTATACGTTAAAAAAATGTATTTTCTCGCCTTCCCATAGAGCGATTTTCTTCATTTTTTTTTAATCCGACGTAACTTGATTAGAGCGACCTAGCTAATGAATTACTAAATGCCAAAAATTCTTTAGTTTTGTTATAATAAATTAATTTAATTATTACAAAAAAAATTTTTAATTTGTTTAAGCACATAGTTTTTAATATTATAATACTTATGTGTTATGAGTGTCTTGCAGATATGAAAATTTGTAGGTATGTACAAAAAGGACCGGAATAAAAAGTTAATGGTTCAAAGATTGCGATCCTGTTGTTTATAACTCCGTCGCAAATGCCGGTCAACTTTGACCGGTTATATCTGGAACCACTCCTTGCAATTAAATTTTTTGTTTCTTTTAATAGAAGGGTGCCCTTTTCAGCAGCGTTATCCTAATTTAATTTAATATTTTCCGAGGAATTCTATTTGTTTATAAGCCAAAAAATTGTTTATAACATTCCTGAGACCGCTCAAAAGTCCAATTTCAATTATGTAAAGTACGTTGAATAGGTATTGGGACCGTGCAAGTTCGGCAAAGCGACACCTATTTCTACGCTCTGCAACTTTATTCGCACTTTTAATTATATTGGTAAATTATATTAGTCCTGGTTACTGGATAATTATCAAGGCCATAGCCCAAAAAAATAATAAGAAGAAAAAATAAGATTCAGGTTATGTTATTAAAACGTAAACAATTGTATGTAGTAAATAAAATTAGTTATTAAAATGCAGTACTGCAAGCAAAATACAATTAATTAAATTTACCTTTATATAATAATTGCATATCATATCAATATTTTGGAGCAACATATAATTTTTCTTCTTCAATGACAGTAGATATGAAATGTACGTCAATTTGACAATTTCAATTGACAATATGAATTATTTAAGAAAGTTGCAATATTTCCCCACTATTCGCGCACGATCGTTTCACGTGTCCCTTCCAAGTACTTGCACACCGCGAATAGTACTTTTTTATCAAAATCATTGTTATTCTAATGGATCATCATCTTTCTGGTTATTATTTTTTAATTAACATTTTAATTATTGCTAAACTATTGGTTAGATTTTGTCGTCGGCATCCTGATATATAATCTACTATAAAAAATATTTGATATCACCAACTTATTTAATTATTGATAAATAATGACTTCCCTAAAATTTTAATTGAAAATTACAGATTTTTGGGAAATCTCGGATTTTCCGAGGAAAATTCTTGTAGAAGGAAATCGGAAAAAAATATCTCCGTGCAGAATTAAATTGCGGTTGAATTTTTATTTGGGTGTTTTTGGTTTAAAGTTAAAATATTAGGAGTTACAGAGCAATAATTGAAAAAAAGAAGATTTCAGAGCGCTAATTTGTTTATAAATAAAATAATACACTCTGCGGACTTATCATACCCTATATTACTAATATAAATGCAATCTTAAGATTCGATTCCAACAAGAAAATTGCTGGTAAATAACCTTTCCCAAAAATGGCATTTTTTCGATAATTTACCCAGACTATCAACAAACGCTGCGCTAGTTGCGTGGCCAATACATCCAATGAACGGGAGTGCCAATCCAAATTCTGAGCAGTGTCAAAATGATAACGTTAATATCCCCAGTTGTAACTAATATCGAAATGAATAAGAATCGCTATAAATTGCGACTATCGTGGCGGAGTCGCTTTTAAATTTCGACCTCGAAATGAATTAGAATCAGGCCCCAGATTCGTAATCAGCGATGCCAAAAACCCTTAAGTACGAAAGTAATTCCGAAGTATATAAACAATTTACGCTTTTAAAGGTTCATGACCACCTTTTCGGCATTTGCAACCACAGTGCATCGCCTTTGATATTGTTTACCATAGTTCCAGACCAAATTTACGAAGAAATAATTATGGACTACTGCTTATAAATTACAAAATCCATGTACATACTTACCATTCCAGAATTAAAAATAAGCGTGTATGATTCATATAAAACTAGTAGTGTAACACATGCAAGTAGTACTTTTAAAATTGTACTTTGTTATCTACCCAACCCACAAGAAAAATCAATAAATAATGGTCTTGGTCAAATATTATTTAATAACACATGGTTAATATTTCGGTTAGTAACAAATTTAAATTTGTTATTATTAGACTAGTTGTTTTAGTTTCAAATTTGGAATCAGTTGACCAATTCACGCATGTTACGACACACGCACATATGTTTTCTACATATTTTCAGATATTTTATTTTTTTTTATCTGTAATGTCAGACAATATTAGGCTACAGACAAGCTACAATTTACAGCGCTATAAGAGCAGTAAAATGAAGCGCGAAAAATGGGTCCTATCCTATGTTGCTGTGTTGCTGCGCGATATTTTACAGCTCAGTCTGGCCACTACACTCACCGTGGGACCCATTTTTCGCTCTTCATTTTACTGCTCTTACAGCGCCTTCTCTGACAGCCTTAGGACAAATATCAGTCACATCGATTCCTCACGATTTAAATTACTAGTCTTGGCTTAGTCCAATTGTTATTATTAATATATACTTCGTCTAATTTACTAACCGTTGCACGTCATCCGCGTCATGGGCTGTGACGTCACATGGTACCAACACGAAATATTTAGGCGGTAGGTGTGTTCTTTTTTAGAATCATCTTGCCGAGTACATTGGCATTACATCCACTAGACATATTTTATTATGTACGCGTAGAAATAATATTTGACGATTTCTATTAATGTTAACCTAAAGAAATACACAATAATATGTTTCATTTAATTTGTATAAATGAATTATAAAGCGTTTTTATGAAGCAGATTTGTTCGGAACATACTGTAACTGTAATCGAACGAAGGTGACATTTTTGAATAAATTGGTAACATTTTTTTGACGGTTGCGGTGATGACACTTCATATTTGTTTATATTCTTTACTATAAGTATCTGTTTTATTATATTTACTGTTTTTATTATTTACTTTAATATAAAAAGATCCTCTACTATAAAAATATAAATTTCACCTAATTTTATCACGAATTTTAATAATCGACGTATCTGACAAATTTTTTAGTTGTTATTGTAGACATATACGAAGAAAGCTACCGGCTTCACGCCAAGAGTTCGGAGCCGTTTTTTAATTATTAACAATGCAGTGCAAAAACGCTTGCACTGCAAATCTTAAAAGATTGTAACTTAATTCTTGTTCTCTATTTCTTAAGTTTTTACTTATTTACATTGAATATTAATTTGTTTTGTTGTATAATCCACGTTTACAATAATTATGTGATATATTTGATTTAAAATGGATTCAGGATTTTTTTATACTTTGGCAACTATGTCAACTTAGATCTCTGTCGTAGATAATGACGTGCAACGGTAAGTAAATTAGATGGACTGTAGAGTATGTTAAAATAGTAAGAAGGCGTAAATTATAGGAATTAAGTAAAAGGCAGACAGGAACAATATTAGACAAGATAACTCATTACTTGTATGCTTTGAATGTTTTCATGAATATTTTGTGCTAAAATACAAGTAAATCATTACATATTTCAAAAATATACATATTATCCATTTGTTTCTAGTCTGACCATGCTGCTTGTCTGCTGAATTGATGTTCTATTTTCCTCCATTTACCTGTGTTTGTTGAGTTTCCTTCTCGATCAATATAACCTCTACTTTTTTGAGATCTTCTTGTAACGTATCAAATCATCTTTGTCTTTTCCTTATATAATTCTACGTTCAGTATACAGTTATTCTAACCTCTTATTTGTTCATTATCATAATTGGCTCAACAATTATTGGTGGATCTTGGCCTGCTTGCAGAGAACTCACCACTCCCGTCGATTCCTAGCAATTTTCCTCTGCCTTCTTCTTCTACATCATCAATCCATCTTCTGCCTGGTCGTCCTCTACTTCTTCTGCCCTATAAGTTTGAAAATGTAAATCTTTTCATTTGCTTATTATCTGATATATACTAGCAATATTTCCCGCCCATTTTAGCCTCTGCACTTTAATAAATTTCACAACATCTGTATTTTTCTCTCAAAGATACCAAATCATGGGGTTAGACGTAGAAGGATTTAAGTGCACTTTTCTTAACATATCTGCCCTGCCAGTCTCCATCTATCGCCATTACATTTAATTTAATGAAAATAAATGCTGTTTGCATTAGTAGTAAACGGGTTTTCGTGCGCTTGAATCATTTTACCACAAAACTATTTTTAGTATTCTGTAAAAACACATGTTAATACAGGATTAATGTCAAGTAAATAAATATTAGACACTAGAGAAATAATTATATTAGGAGACATCAATATTCGAACGGGAAAAATGAAAAACAACAACATAATAGGACCTTTTGGTGAAGAAATAGTCAACGACAATGGCGAAAGACTTATAGACTTATGCGACCAACTTCAGTTAAGAATTAACAACGGGTATTTTAACCACAAAGAGGTACATAAGTATACATGGACACAGCCGACAAGAAATTTAAGATCAATAATTGACTACGCAATACTAAAACAACAAACGTTATTGAAAGTTGAAGATATACGAGTATGCAGAGGAATATGTAACATATCAGATCATCATTTCCTAAGAGCTAAAATATTCTTCCCGATAAGACACACAATAACGAAGACGAAAACAATCCTGGATGCAGACAAAAATACTTCAAATATAACAGACGAGAAATATAACTTAGAGAGCCTATTACATGAAAGTGTTAAATATCTCTATAAAACGAGACTCGACAATTGCGTACTAAGCCCGAATAATCTAACAACAGAAGAGGTTTATAATAATATAGTATACAGCATAAAAGCAGCTGCAAAGGAAGCCCTTGGTATCAGAGAAATTAGAAAAAGTAACAAATACTGGTGGAATTCAGAGACAGAGAGACTAGTCAAGGAAAAAAAGATACTATACCAAAAATGGCTTAACACAAAAATGAAGAAGACTACAACAGATATACAGAAAAGAAAAGAGAATCAAGACATAAAATCATTCAAAGTAAGAGAGAGACCTGGGATCGAAAGTGCCAAGAAATCGAAGCACGCATAGGAGGACGAAAATGCAGTGAATCATGGAAATTTCTGAACAATATCAAGAATAACGAAACACGCAACGACAAACTACAATTAATACCAACAGATAAATGGGTTCAACATTATAAGGACTTATTAACTGAACAAAGGCCCGAATACTCACAACCAACAGAGACGGAAGTACAAATTGTAGGGGAAGAAATAAACATAAACAGTGTAGCAGTTAAGCAATTAAACAACTAAAAAATGGAAGATCTCCTGGTCCAGGTGGAATCAATACCGAACTACTGAAAAATGGAACTAAAAAACTTTTCGAATCTCTGGCATATGTATTTACAAAGTACATCAATGGCGAAAATGTACCCAGTGACTGGAAAATAGCTTATATATCATCGATTCATAAAAAGGGCAATAAACTAAAATGTAGCAATTATCGCGGAATATCAGTAACAAATACAATAAGCAGGGTATATACAAAAATTTTAAGAGAACTGATTGAACAAGAATACTCAGGATACGAAGAAGAAGAACAATGCGGGTTTAGAGCTGGAAGGTCCTGTACGGATAATGTATTTTCGTTAAAACAAATCATCGAAAAAAATTGGAACGGAATAGGCCAATACACCTAGTTTTTATAGATTTGCAAAAAGCATATGACAACATACCGATACCGAAACTATGGGAAGTACTGCAAAACTCCAACATTAACTTTACTCTCATAAAAGCTGTCCAAAATTTATACAGTGACATGAAATCTGCAGTAAAATTAGGAAACAAAATAAAAGATTTGTTTACAGTCAACAAAGGTCTACGACAAGGATGTTGCATATCACCGAGTCTGTTTAAGATTTATGTCGCCAAGCCCTTACAATATGGAAACGAAAATGCAGTGGAAAGGGCATCCAAATCGACGACAACACCTGCATGTACACCCTTCAGTTTGCAGACTATCAGGTAATATGTGCAAACGATAAAGAAGATTTGGAATATATGACTCCCAAATTGAAGGAAGAATACGAAAAATGGGGATTGCAGATGAATGTAGAAAAAACACAATATTTATGCCTAGGTGAGGATTCAACTGATATGATATTGGACAATAATCAGAAAATAACTAGCTGTGATAAATATAAGTATTTGGGCATTAATTTCAACAAGGAAGGTACTGACGATGCAGAAATTAAGAGCAGAATAAATAAAGCAAGAACGATAATTAAATCATTGAACGGAGTTTTGTGGAGTACCGAGATAGGAAAACAAAGAAAAATGCGAATATACAACACCATGATTAAGAGCACATTGGTATACGGATCCGAAACATGGAGAATAAAGGAACACCAAAAACGAAAAATAGAAGCTACTGAGATGGACGCCCTAAGAAGAGCAAGTAGAACATCGAGATTGGACCGGGTTAGAAATGAGGAAGTAAAGCGAAGAATGAATTTACAGGAGACGGTTGTAGAATGCATTGAGAAGAAACAATTAACGTGGTACGGACATGTTCAGAGAATGGGGGAGGAAAGACTGCCAAAGAAAATTATGAAATGGATACCTACAGAAAACAGAAAAAGAGGAAGGCCAGGAACGACATGGATACAGGGAGTAAGACGATCAATGAGTGTACGAGGATTAGAAGATGAAAACTGCAATGATAGAAGATATTGGTAACAAGGCATCGGACAACGTCGGAGGACGTTTTGAACCCGAATTTATATATAAATAAATATTAGATTTGTGCCAAATTTTGAAAACTAATTAAGTATTATGCAACGTGCCAGTTGTAGTTACTCTGTGGATAACATCTGGGATAAAAATGATTAGTAATAGTTAACATCTGCACTTGAACCGTTTTACCAGTAACATTTATCAAGACCATGTTCCGATTCAAGTACATTTTTTAATAATAATTGAAAAAAAGGATTGATATGGTAAGAGTAATAAGTAATAATATACCCTTATATTTTTATCATTTTATAGAAAATTGTAGACTAGATATATTTTAGTTTAATGATTCCTAGAATTTATAAAACTCAAACAACTTTCAAGCTGATTATCTCAGAACTATAAAAACTGCACTTAAATCGTTTTACGTCTGATCCCCTCAAATAGTCTCTCGTCGTTTTGGAATAAAATCCAATCAACGTTTTAGGTTTTTCATTTCTCAGAAGACTGTGGAGAGTTCTATTTGCTATTGCTATTGTCACTACTTTGAGTTTTCGATATTCTTTCTAATGTCTTCTTCGGTGCTTCCAGGGTCTCACTCTCCAGAGCCCCTTGATCTTCACTATACTGTTTACTACTCACAGTCTAATTGTCAAAATCTTAGCTAATGTGTGTTTTTATCTTTTATTAATATTTTACACACCTAATCTTAACTACTTAGGTTTTTTGATATCTCGTTCAATATTAACAAATTAAGGATCGGTGTAGATTATTTTGTATTGTTTGTCGGACAAATTATTTTTGATTAAATATTTTCACAGCCAACCTAATAAAATTTCACCTTATTGTTGTTGCATTTAATGTTAGCTCAAAGAATCACGAATAACTCACACATTAAAGCAATAGGGAACTTGCACATTTTTTTTATTGCATAATAATGTTCAGTTTTGTTTAAAAATGAGATTTCCAAAATTTCACGCTTCAAAAACTCGTAATAACTTAGAAATACATATTTAAAGTCTTCTGCGGTATAAAATAGTTCAAACGACCCGTGACGTCATATAGTTTTACATTACTTATTATTATGGTTATATTTCGCTGTGTCTAGGTACACGCTAACGTGTACGCAAATAAAAAAGTTAGGTACACGCGAATTAGACTTCATCAAGCCAGTGACGTCATTATTTAGCGTGCGCAGTGACTGTATATTTTGGTACAAGCTATTTTGGTATGTTTAGTTTTTGTTTGATAGAAAAATATTTGTTAAGGGAAGGGAAGCAGAACTATTCAGATGTTTTAAACCTAATTGTAATAAATCAATGTATATATAAAGTATATATTTAGGTTAGCAAAATAAATATATGTATTTAGTTGACATGACACGTACAAAATATTGTTAAAATAATTTTTATACATAAGTTAATTATTATAATCAACTATTCTAAATGGGAAATAAGCCACAATGTAACTAAAAAAATGATTTTATTACCGTTTCGACGTCCAAATCGGATGTCATTGTCAAAATACAAAAAATAAGTCAGATTAAATAAATTATTAGAAAAAATTTTTTACTAAGCAACAACATTTTTGTTTAATTTAATAATATTGTTTATTTTGACAACGACGTCCGATTTAGACATCGAAACGTTAATAAAATCATTTTTTTAGTTAAATTGTGGCTTAGTTCCCATTTAGAATAGTTTATTACAAAAATGCCACAAGGAAATAGCATCAGAACAAGTTAATTATTATTGTGAAAGCTTTAGGTCTTCCTTTTATTTTAATTTTGGACGGTAATACTGTTTCACTTATAACTAAAAATATATATATTAATTTATAGTCTCTTAACTTTTTCATACTGTTTTAAAATGTTGTTAAACTCATTAAAACAACTAAATAATTGTCCACACTGCATAGTTAATTTAAAAACAAACACTAAACAAATAAAAAATAAGAAATCTCTTTACTAATCAATATTAAAATTAAAGTGTAAACACAACGCGATTAAACAAATTCCAACACTCTGACACTCTAATTTTTTTAATTTCCGTACACGTTAGCGTGTACCTAGACACAGCGTTATACAGGGTGTCCCGAAAAGAGTGGTCATAAATTATACCACAGATTCTGGGGTCAAAAATAAGTTGATTGAACCTTACTTACCTATATACAATAGTGCACACAAAAAAAGTTACAGCCCTTTGAAGTTACAAAATGAAAATCGATTTTACTTCGTATATCGAAAACTCTTAGATATTTTTTATTGAAAATGGACATGTGGTAGTCTTATGGCAGCAACATCTTATAAAAAAATTAAAGTGAAATTTGTGCACCCCATAAAAATTTTATGGGGGTTTTGTTCCTTTAATCCCCTTCAAACTTTTGTGTACGTTCCAATTAAATTATTATTGTGGCACCATTAGTTAAACACAATGTTTTTAAAACTTTTTTGCCTCTTAGTACTTTTTCGATAAGCCAGTGTTTATCGACATATTTTGAATATTTGTCGAATCCACCACATATTTGTATATGGTTAAGTACGATTATAGAGACCTGTTAATAATCTGAAAATTTATTTATAATTTGCATTTTTAGGTATATTTTAAAAAAGAAGCCACATCTCGATAAAAGGTGACTTGCCAACAAAAGACTAAGAGGCAAAAAAGTTTTAAAAACACTGTGTTTAACTAATGGTACCACAATAATAGTTTAATTGGAACGTACACAAACGTTTGGGGGCTTTAAAGGAACAAAACCCCCATAAAATTTGTTTGTAAATATTTTAAAAAAGAAGCCGCATCTCGATAAAAACTGGATTATCGAAAAAATACTAATAGGCAAAAAAGTTTTAAAAACATTGTGTTTAACTAATGGTATCACAAAAATGAATTAATTGAAACGTACACAAAAGTTTGGGGAGTTTAAGGGAACAAAACCCCCATAAAATTTTTATGGGGTGGACAATCTTTACTATAATTTTGTTTTAAGATCTTCCTGCCACAAGAATAATACATGTCCATTTTCAATAAAAAATCTCTAATAGTTTTCGATATATTGAAAAAAATCGATTTTCATTTTGTAACTTTAAAGAGCTGTAACTTTTTTTTATGAGCACATTTGTACACTTCGCGTCATATAAAACTGGTACACTTTTTTTTCCCAATGTAAACCTGTGTTCAGACTGACAATTATTGTTCGTGAATCACTTCGTTGTTGCCATCACAGATAACGGAATTGCACTAAATCTAAATACAAAAAAAATAACGTTTAAAATGTATATTTCGAATTGTAATACATATATTTAAATTCCATACTTGTTCACTGTAAAAGGCATTTATTTTGTATTAATTTCAAATTTAATTTTTAATTTTTCCAGTGTGTTTTATTTCTTCTACACAAGAATGCAGTTTTGTCCTACAATTTACGAGAAACCAATCACACCTCTTGATTTGACATTAAACATAATAATTTAAAGTCATGTCAAGATTTATATCTATCATTATTTTGAATTGAAATATTTTCGTAAATTATAATAAAACACGAATCAATGTATGGATACTTAATTGAGATGACGGAAAATTACCATTGTTTTAGATTTTAGTATATTAAAAAATGCGGTCTGTCGCTCAGCCCCGTTTTTACCTAGTTTGATATAATATTTTCGTTGAACTGGCAACGTTGCCCTAGAAATTAGAATGACACTTGTGACAAGATCAACTTACACAACTTGAAAAACACGATTTTCGGTTATAAGAGTTGTACCAGTTTTTTTTGACGCGAAGTGTACTAAGGTAAGTTAGGTTTAGTCGAACTATTTTTGACCCCAGAATATGTGGTATAATTTATGACCAATCTTTTCGGGACACCCTGTATTTAGGTATATTCTTCTTCTCCTTCTTTAGTTTATTGGCCTCCACCTACTTGGGTGTTTGGCCAGCTCGTCGTCGGAGAATAAAGGAAAAATATTTATATTCTAATGACATTTATCGTATGTCGTTGTAATAATATATACCAGTTTGTTGAGATTGGAGTTTGATACAGTTTTTGAAGGAAAGGAAAGAAGGTTTACTATTGAAAATAAAACCATTTTGTAAAAGTACAAATTTTCTATGAATAGTTCAAACGATCAAAAACACTTTTAACGTCACATAACTGTATTTTTTACTGACGTTTATAATGTCTAATTTAAAATTATATATACAATTGGTGTAGAATGTAAACAAACAACGGTGTGACGTCACGACGCGTTTTGGGGTGGCTGGTATAAGCTGAATTTTTAGTCGCCTTTAGGAGCCAAACGAAAGACAAACAAAACTTTTTTATCTTTGATACAGGTTCTAAATTATGTTCTGTTGTGATTTATAACATTTTTTTCGAATTTAAAATTTTATCTAAGTTCCCTATTAGGTACAGGGAATGATTGATAAGTAATAAGGTAAATAAAGTTTCTACTTTTTCCTGTAAATCAAAGTTAAATATTTTGCTATGTTAATAATTTTGGGCAATAGTAAATTTATATTAAAAATTGTTTTAACTTAAATATATTGCACTGTGATAATTCACACCATGAGTCCCAATTAACCTTCTATAATTCAAAAATAATGCGCCTTGTATATAACTCCCTCTCTCACTTCAAATTCTTGTGTATTAACAAAATATCACATCATAGAGTATTTATTGATTGTAAATTGATATTTTACACCTTATAGATCTTGCATGTTTTATTACAATTGTTTAATTTTATTTCCATAATCCAAAATGGTATAAAGATATATGTAAGATATAAATGTAAAAAATAAGTTAACGAATAGCATTTTTGATTCTAATAATTCAAATTTTCGAATGTTTTTATGTATAAGTAACGTGCATGATTAAATGGTAGAGGGTAGAATCAATTTATATTTCTACATATATCATACGAAATTTTTATATTTACCATTGTACCTATAGCTTTTAACATTAAATTTATTTGAACTGTAATATTAGGTAATCTATAAATTATAAGAAATTTACAACGGGTGTTCAATGGAAACAATCCATTATAATTAAATGTATGAGATGTCTCATTATTTAATCAATCTATATACCTGCTGATAAAATATTTTCAGCAGGTTGCGGAACCAGCCCAAAATAGCAATGTCTAATTCTACATTCTAATTGAACTAATAACATCCAATGAACCTTGGTTGCCTCTCTATTCGTTCCCACTACATTTTGATTTATGGATTCAGAAAAAAATTCTTGGTCCGGCCAAAAATGTTTTTTTACGAAGTTCTGTCAGCTTTGTGGGCTATCGCTTAAGCAACACTACTTGTCCTCCTGTCCCCTGTGCCATATATCCTCTGGATAAGATCTTGGTATACCTTGAGATTGGAGCCAATGGAAACATTGACATGCCTTGCGCAGTCTGAAAATGTTAGAGGAAAACTGAGAAATTTTAAAGAAACAAAAATATTGTGTGATAAAATGTGCAGATGTATGTGGCCTGATAAGGGGGGGGGGATGTGGTCGCAAAAACATGGTACGTAATGTTAAGATATTTTATTTAAATCAGTTACCACAAAATTTTTGGTTTAATAGGATTGAACGTCTCCCAACTATTATCGACGGGTTAGAGATTTTTTTTAGATTGGACGTAGAAGATTCATAGAGCGACTTACAGGATTTGAGACAAACAATGATTGATTATTATGAACTAATACGTATTCGCTCCGTGCATGACTGACGCGACACCTAGCGTAGTCGCCTGAAATTTTTGGCGAACGACACAATTTGACGTTAAACCCTGTAAATATTCTCTTTATTCTGTCACTGAATAAAAAGAAAATTTTTGACTGTTTGGTATCTTTCTTGTCGGATAGTAAAATATTATTGTAATTAGTTATAAGTATTTGTAAAATATGTTTAAAAAAATATAAAAAAAAAATAAAAAAAAAATAAAAAGAAAAAAAAAAGAAAAACATGAAACAAAAAAAATAAATAAAAAAAATTAATAATTAAAAAAAAATCTTAAAAAAAAATAAAATAAAAAAATTAAAGAAAAAATCACTAAGAGGATTTAAACCTCCGCGGGGCTGAACCGGGTTGACATCCTATCGTAGTGACAAAAAAAAACTAAACAAAAAACAAAACAAAAAAAAAACTAAAATAAAATACAAAAAAGAATGCATTTATTTTAATATTAAGATTAATATTTTTATTTGTAAAATGTATACACTATGTGTTCTTGATAAACATTAAGTAGTATAATATATTTATATTTATTAACATAGTATGTACATTAGCTGTAATGAGTAGGTAAATAAGCAGTAAAAAATTGTAATAATATTATAACAACCAAGTTTCACTAATTGGCAATATCTTTAATACATTTAGTTTTGATTGAGACTGGCTGAATGACCATAGTCCAAGCCAAAAAAGAAAAAAGAAGACGTTAATGTAATATTTATTTACCATTTTTGATAAAATTTATTATACACACAATAGTTCGAGTGTCAAATAAACGTCAAATTAAAAAGCGGATATTTCGAAATTCTCTGAAGAAAATATCAATTTTAAGAATAAACAGTAGCGCGTCATCAACATTTTTGTTTTTCGAAAGTTCTGCTAACTTTCAACAGTGAGGCAACAGTGCGTCGGCAATACGACAGTGACAGTGACATCATACTATCAAAAACAATAATTATTACACTCATAGGCGAGATAATGTTGCTAAGTCAGTCACGTTCGATTTCTTATTATAGAAAATAGATTTTTAGTAGTTCCAATGTGACACAAAATCTAGGCATGGGATATAAAACTTTATTTGAAGAAAGTTTATTTTTTGTTCTTCTTAATGGCGGTACAGGCTCCTTTTTGCAATATTTTATTTAGTTATAGAGTAATTTCCACATCCTAACATATTTCTCAAATTGGGCTCTGTACCGCCATTCTTTATTATATTACGAATATGTGGGCCAAATATCTCGACAAAATATTAAAAATTACAGCCGCAGTCTTGGAACGCGCTACTGTTGTCTCTTAAGGCTTTTTCTCCACTTTGTCGTTATAGTTTAGTTGTCAGTGTTAACATTAATTAATTTAGTTGTCAGTGTTAACATAGACGAGACAAAAACAAACATATAGAGAAAATCTGCAGAGAAATTCAACTACATGCCGACACAAATAACACCAAAGAACTCTTTGATAAAGTCAGACTACTCACACGTAAATTCAAGCAGAAATCTTGGTCTATCAAAGATGATGAAGGTAATGTACAGACGGATTTGGACAAGGTTATTGATGTTTGGAGGGCGTATTGTAAGTCTTTATACGCCAACACGGACCAGATGCCAGCGGACACCCCGTTTGTACCTGACTGCCAGACCTCCACTTTCCATTCTCCTTCAACAGAGACACACCACACTAGTTTTGAATCTGAACCTGACATACTTTTTTCCGAGGTGGAATTCGCTTTAAAAAGACTTAAGTTAAACAAAGCAGCAGGATATGATCTCATTACTGCAGACGTCTTGAAGCATCTTCCGGAATGTGGAGTAAAAATATTACATCGATTGTGTAATGAAATATGGCACACAGGCGTCTGGCCTGAGGATTGGAGAAAGACCATAATCATACCTCTTCATAAGAAAGGTTCAACAAATAATTGTAACAACTACAGGCTATTAGCTCTAATATCACACGCCAGTAAGGTGATCCTCTACATACTGCAACGGCGTCTAGAAAACTGCATAAGTTGGCAAATAGCACCTGAGCAGGCTGGATTTGTAAAGGGCAGAGGTACTAGAGAACAAATCCTTAATGTAAGAAACATCATAGAAAAAGCCAGAGAATACCAGATCCCGATATTTATATGTTTCGTCGATTATACAAAGGCCTTTGATAATGTTAGATGGAACAAACTATGGAACATATTGACGACAATGGGTGTACCTAAACACTTGACTCACCTTATTAGCAAACTGTACCAAGATAACCTGGCATATATTCGAATGGACGGATACCTGTCTGACAAATGCACTTTGGAGAAGGGAGTACGCCAAGGATGCGTTTTATCTCCCTTATTATTTAACATCTATTCGGAGTTCATAATGCGCAGAGTCTTGGATGGTTGGGAGAGAGGAGTAAACCTAGGTGGTGTTAAGATATCTAACTTGCGTTTCGCAGACGACAGTACACTTCTAGCCTCTACTCCAGAAGAAATGACTGAATTATTAAAAAAACTCGAGGTAGAAAGTGCTAAATTTGGACTCATGGTTAACTACAACAAAACCAAATTATGGTTATTGATCGCCAACAACAGTTTCCTGAAACCGAAACTATTGCGGGATGCGAGGTAGTCTCATCTATGATATATCTTGGAGCTCTAGTTAACAACACAGGCAGTTGTGAACCCGAAATTAGAAGACGCATTCAACTAGCAAGAGCAGCAATGAGTGAACTAAACGGAGTCTGGCGTGATCGTCACATTACTATGACAAACAAAAAGAGACTCGTTTCAACTCTGGTCTTTTCCATATTTTACTATGCATGCGAGACATGGACAGTCAAAGAATCAGATAGACGACGTATAGACGCCTTTGAAATGTGGACATGGAGACGCCTGCTTCGAATTCCATGGACGGCTCGCCGTACAAATATCTCGGTTCTGGATTAAATTAAACCGGATCAGCGTCTCTCCAGTACCGTTTACTCTAGAATTTTAAAGTTCTTTGGTCATATCCATCGAAGTGATCACAAAATGGAGCGGTTGGTGGTCCAAGGAAGGCCTCAGACTCAACGCCAACGCGGAAGATCTCCACAGCGATGGGCGGACATTACTAAAAAGCTTCTCAACAAACAGTATACTGAGGCAATACATGTAACTGATGACCGCGACCAGTGGAGAAATATTATCAATCAAACTGTCCGAGCTGCTGAAGCCCAATTATGAACCACAACACATCTACTAGGATGTTAATGACTATGATGATGATGATGTTAACATTAATCGAAAGCAATTAGACAGTGTGAATGATTAGTACCAGACTTTAACATTAGCTGGCGATAGGAATAAACAACCAGATCGGGGAAGGAAAGAAAGTCAGTATGAAAATATAAATAT
Source organism: Diabrotica virgifera virgifera (assembly GCF_917563875.1). NCBI lineage: Eukaryota > Metazoa > Arthropoda > Insecta > Coleoptera > Chrysomelidae > Diabrotica > Diabrotica virgifera. The sequence goes on from NC_065444.1 coordinate 221,370,863, forward strand.
AAATAATAAAAATCAAAACGGCAATAATAAGGTAAGCGAAATACCTATTGAAAAAAATTATTATTCAATCATTATTCGCCAAAGTTGTCATATTTCGCCGCTACGGGCACTGGCATAGTTTCGTGTATCCCCACCATGGTCACGAACGGAGCGAATAGAAGACGTGAAAAAAGTAACTCAGGAATTTATAAATACAGTCAAACCTGTCATATCCGGATCAATGTGGCGACAGACCGATCCGGATATGAAAAAATCCGGATATCAAGACCACTACTTCTTTTACAGTCTCTGAAACGTTTTCTCCTTCATACATTCCAGTAATCAACGCCGTCGATAACTTTCGTCGATAGACACGTTTTTTATACATTATTTCGTCATCTTTTAGTTATTCTTTTAGTGCGTTGTTTAACAGCAGGACTGCCTTTCTCGGTAGATTTCGGTAGATCCGGACGGCGCAGAACCGTCCGGATATGCGGAGGTCCGGATATGACAGGTCCGGATATGGCAGGTTGTACTGTATAGGCTTGCACGTTGTTAGGAGTTGAGTGACAAGTATTTCGAACATTTAAAATTATCTTTTTAAATTATGAGTCTCATTGGTAGTAGCAAATAAATTTATACTCAAAACTGAACACCAGCACGTCTATTAAAAATACTTTTAAGAGAAGAAGAAGAAGCAGCAGCAAAGAACCATAGAATGAGTAGAACCAAAGGCCTTTATTCTTCACTACGACTTAAACAAAATATTCGAATAAATTCAGTTATTTTGACTACATAACTCTGATACCCTGATTTTACATGTTTCCATTGAACAATCCTAGTAGAACTTGTGAATAGGTCTAGTTTTTAGTGATCTTTTGTTCGCATCTGCCTTGTTGAATACTAATTTTTTAAGCATGTAAGCTTCCATTTTCTCAAAGTAGAATATTAGGAAAGATTTGTATTTTTTCCAAAAAAAATCTTTTAACAACTTTCAAGTGGCAATTCGCAATTTACGAAAAAGATACAAACTCATGTACAAAGAAAAGGAAATCGTTATAAACTTATTCAAAAACGTTTGCCTCCTAATAAAACTATCTCCCTAAGAAAGAAAAGAATTAGCTAAAATATTAGGACAAACCTACATGAAATGATCCCTTGAATTTTTAGTCCTCATGTTACTGTGTACTTTATAGACAACCTGTATTTAAATTTAGTTGACATAGAATCTTCATTGAATTCGTTTAAAGACGACAAGAATTTTATTGATTCGAACTTTAGTGAATTACGCGTTTCTTACTTCCGTTCCTATTTTGTCATTTGCCCACATTCACTCATTTCCTGTGTTATATTCCATTCTCTTACGTTCAACGATATCAGGTCGTTTTCCATGCTATCTAACCAACTCATTCCTCTCTTTAGTTTTGTATTGATTTCTATTTTGACATTTTTTTGTATGTGTTTCAGTATTAAATCCGAAACATACCAGACTTAAGATACAATTTTTTCATTTTCTTTATAAAGCATCGTCACCATCAAGTCATATCTATGTCGATACGGAATACCAAACTTTCGGTGTTCCGAAAGTTTGGTGTTCCAAACCAAAGTTTCTCGAAAGGGCTTATCTTCTACACAGAAGTGTAGAAGATCAGTCTCGATGTCGTTTAACAAGAAAAGGGTTTTGTGCGTGGAAAAAATTAATTTTTTCTCTATTTGACTTATGAAACAACAAAAAAATTTTCATTGTTAATAATTTTTTCATACATATTTCTTTCATCTCATTCATCAATGATGCATCATATTATTTTGATTACCTTTGCGGCTTTATATTCATTTTGTTTGAAACTTACAGATCAACCTTTGTAATTCCATTAATACACAATATTATAATATGCATTTTACACCAAATCTCATAGGTTTAATATCCAATTTTCTGTGTTATGTGGGATTGTGGAAATGTTAATACGATATCATAATCTTAGAATAAATATCGTTCACTACGATTATGTTTTTCGTAAATAGTATGTATTTTTGTACTTTTACAGGTGATCTTTTATATTACATGCATGCTAAATTCAAAAGTGGATCTCATTTTAAATCATAAATCATGTCAGGTTTATTTACTATTTGAAATTTTGGGAAAGTCAAATTATCGAAGTAAATGACAGAGCACAAGAATTATTATTATGGTTTTCACTAGTTCTGAATAGTTTTGACAACATTTTTCATCAGGTCAAGTTTTATATGGACAAGCGGACGTAGAATTTTTTGAGGATCCACCAAAGCTTTTGAGAGAACGTTGTGTGAACCAGGTTCAAGGTTAGGTCTTACTTTGTATTCATTTTGTTAGAGACACTCAAGTACTGAGTCCAAACAAACTGTAACTCAGTGTGTCACCTCTCACCATCACCCTCTTACACAGTTGCCATATTTTACTCATTGCCACTAATGACCTGTGACTAGGGGTTGAATAATTAGACATTTGAATTAAAAAGAATTTTTTATAAAACCACCTTTTTATTTTTTAATAAAAGTGAGAACTAATTATACGGTATAAAATTTAAAATAGCTTAAAATTTCAAATAAAACTTAATGCATCCATGTAAAAGCTGTTGAATATTGCATTGTCATCGAGTTCTGAGCTAATCTGAAAATTTCATATCTCTAGCTAGTCGGGAAGTATGTTTAAAATCGAATACAAGATTTTTGTAGGACAAAGAAACAGATAAAGAATAAGCGAAATATATAAAAACGTTTTAAAAGTTCATTTTCTAGGAATGCAATTTACATGAAACCATAAAATCAGTCTTGTATTTACTGAAATAAGTAATTCTGTATTGTATATTTGATATATTATACATTTCACAAAAACATAGTTCCTGTATAACAAAATTAGCATATTGGAAATAATAGGTATGCTATTTCAATAATATACTTTTTTTTAATTTGGGAAACAAAAATATCTGACCTGATTGAGTAAAGTAAGAGATGAGTTATATTTTTGAATTCAGCATGCACTAAATATCTAAAATCACCTATGAAACCCTTGACCTCACAAAAAAAGTTTTGAAACGCAGGCCAGTGTAATAATTATACTTAATAAATATATCAACATACCAACAATTTATAGGTTTGGTGAAAAATATTGTGTGAAAAAAGAAGAAGCTTATGTCTCTGTTTGCAATTATTTTATATTATGAAATGTTGTTGAGTCGCCAGTATGTTTTTCCTACATCACTGTTTTTCCACTTGTACATATTTTCTTCTACCTTCGCATCAAAACAGCTACTTAAAACACATGGTGTCGTACCGAGATGCTGGTACATGCGCACTACCTTTCAAATCCATAACATCTAAAAAACAACAATTTCCATACATTAATCAGTTGTTTATTAACTTCAGTTGGATCCACCAAACAATATGTCTTACGTTGACCAGTCAACGGGTGCTCAACAAACGACGCAGCCTCACTCACCTTCGAACATACCAAATGCCAGCCCAAACAATAACATAGAAGTGAGTACGGACGCGGGATACTATAGTACATCACCGCAACAATTAGTGTATCCGTCGCCCTCGCCTGGATTAAGAACGACGCCAAATACTCCTACAAGTCTGCCTGAAATCATACTCACAGGTAATTTAGTTATTCATTAAAATGTTAATATGCTTTGTAGATAATGTATTCTTATTGTTTCATATTAATTAATTGTACCGGGTGTCCCAATAAGAATGGCTCTCGGCCATAACTCAGGAACCGTTTATAGTAGAGCTTTGAAACAAAAAATTTTATAACAAAAGTTGCCTCAGGAAAAGCCTGGAAATTATTTTCATAATTGTGGGACCACCGCTAGAGGGCGTAATTTAATATCAAAAATTAAAAAATCTAAATTTTACAAAATTTTCCTAATGAAGGGGCACTGGAAATCCGATCGTCGTATTCTTCATAAAATTCTACGCATATTTGATTTGACAAGTTTAGGTCTACCTTTGGAAATAAGAGGTGGGGGTGAGTGGGAATCTTGTTATGAAAAGCTGGCTGTGAGTCCGGTTCTGCTTAATCAAATTTTGCAAACTTGGTCTTGTTGAAGACAGATCTTTTTCGTCAATGTAAAAGTTATGATTTCGAACCAACTTACTGAGTAACATGCCAGCTAGAAGGCGATATTTAATTTTTTTCAGAAATCTAGTGTTCCTTGGAAAATATTAAATACAAACATGCATGTTTAATACCATATTACAAAATTAGACAAAATTAGCAACAGAACAGCGAAAACCGCATGTTAATATCTTTTTTCTATCTCGAGATATCGTACAAAACGTGTAAATTTAAAAACATAACTGTTACTGTCACCGGTAAACGAAATTCATTAAAAGTAGTGTGCTATGGAAACAACAAAGAAACATTTTCCAGCTGTCAACGTATATTAGGTCTTTTCAACGCTTCTCATTTATTTCGAGCCTCGTTCATATCTCGTATATTAATATTATACACGGATTATACGGCATATGACAGAGGCTCGAAACAAATGAGAAGCGTTCAAAAGCCCTATTACAAAGAAATAAAAACAACCATTTAGTGATGACATAAACGTTCAAATTTTTGCCCATCATTTTCGTTGCAAACATTTACTCTTTCAATAGTAGATTGAACAGCAGTCTCAATTTCTGCTCTCGATATGCTTTGAATGGCGTTTAGTATTCTCTGGATAATGTATTCTAGAGTAGTGTATAATGGGTAACAATTTGAATATTTAGGTCGTCACTAAGTAGTTCTTTTTGTTCTGTGTTATATTTAATTTTAATAGTATTGTTTCTCTTTATATTGTTGTTTTAATTAATTATATTTTTGTTTTAATTAATTATATTTTTATACGTTGACATCTGGAAAATGTTATTTTGTTTTTTTCCACAGCACACTACTTTTCATTAACTTAGTTTACCGGTGATAGTAACAGTTATGTATAAAATTTACACGTTTCTCGAGATATCTTGAGATAGAAAAAAGGTATCGACATGCGGTTTTCGCTATTCTATTGCTAATTTAATCTAATTTTATAAAGTATGATTAAAAATGCATACTTGTGTTTAATATTTTCCAAAGAAAACTAGATTTCTGAAAAAAATTAAATAACGCCTCCCAGCTGGCTTATTACTTATTAGGATGGTTCAAAATTATCACGCTTACATTTAAGAAAAATATCTGTCTTCAACAAGATCCAGTTTTCAAAATTTGATTTAGCAGAACCGGACTTACAGCCATTTTTTCATAACAAGGTTCCCACTCACCCCCACCTCTTATTTGCACAGGTAGAGTTAAACTTGTTAAATGAAATATGCGCAGAATTTGATGAAGAATACAATAATCGGATTTCCAGTGCCCCTTCATTAGGCAAATTTTGTAAAATTTAGATTTTTTTATATTTGATATTCAATTACGCCCTCTAGAGGTGGACCCACAATTATGAAAATAATTTCCAGGCTTTTCCTGAGGCAACTTTTGTTATAAAAATTTTTATTTCAAAGCTCTACTATAAACCATTCTACCGAGAGCCATTCTTATTGGGATACCCGGTACTTTACAGGGTGTTTGGTAAAGAATGGGCCATAGCTTAACCTTAGATTCCTGAGCTTAAAATAGGTCGATTTAAGCTAACTTACCTTAGTACAAAAGTTGATAATAACCGAAATACAGGGTGTCAAAGTTAAATTATATTATTTATTTTTGAATATTTCCTGACAGGCATGGGACAACAACACGAAATTTGGTAAGTGGTGCTGGTATTGTACAATCTACTAAATTATGTTAAACAAACGTTTCTGGCTACTACCAAAGGCGTACGACGGGGGAACGTGAATGGTTGACCCTTCCCAAATTCTACGCCACTGGCGGAATTGCTATTTTAGTGTAATTTTTTAATTCTCGAATACTTTCTATGTAAAAAATATACTCTTCATTCGTAACGATAAAGCCATTAGTTTTCGAGATATTTGAAGCTAAAAACGAAGGAGCATAATACATTAAGGGGTTACATAGGTCTTGCGAGTAAAATAAGTGATTTTTAAAAAAATTATATCTCGAAAACTAAAAATTATTTTTATTTATAATTGGAACATGTAAAAGTATAGTACCTAAGGTACTCTCAAAAAAAAATTCAGCCAGAAATATTCATTTTTGTAGAGTTGACTGCAATTTTTCGACAACAGCCCTTTTTTTGCGGTGGGCAGCATAACTAAGTCCAGTCTCATCTGAAATCAAAAAATCAAAAAGTTTCTTGTAGTTTATACCTCTGGCTAGTGAATGAACGAAGAAATTTTTATTAGGTGAAGTTGTTTTTGTTTTATAAAAAAAAAAACTACTTTAAAAATGGTCATTTTTGCAAAAATGAGAAAAATTGGGGTCGAAAATGAGTTTAAACCAATGAACTGTCAACACGGATGGAATGGCCCCATCCCATTCAAACAGTGAAGCGAGATTGCGGCCAACATACAAGTGAGAGGTCCTAGAGAGAGACAGAGCTTGTCAGGGAAAATTTGACTTCTTCATTGGTTGGATATTATCATAATGACCAGAGTTGCCAGATGTGATTTTATAAATCCCCCACTTAGAAACTGAAATTCCCTCAAATTGAAGCTCAAACCCCTTAAATTTAAATTTTTGCCACATTTTAATAAATTAGTAGTCAAATGTAGAGAACAGTAAACCAAAATTATACTACTTAGCAACAGAAGGGCCTGGAAATAATTCATAGGTCCTATCGTCTTCGATTATATGAGAGTATAATTATACAGTTCTACGTATATACGCAAATTTAATTTACCATGACCCCTTAAAATATCTTATAATTGTCCCTCCCCAACCATTTCTGCTTAGAAAAATTCCTCTAGACTTCTAGACGCTTTCAAATTACTCCAAAATTATGGAAAAACACCCCAAGCTGGCAACGCTGACTACCACTATAAATTTTTTGTTTACGAAAGATGGCCATTATCTTCCATCCTTCCCTGACTAGCGCTATCTCATCCTGGCGTCATTAAATTCACTTCTTGCCCATTCCATCGGTGTTGACAGTTCATTGGTTTAAACTTAGTAAAATCTTCAAATTTCATTTTTTTTTTAATTCCTTCGTTTATTCACTAGTCAGACGTATAAACTACAAGAAACTTTTTGATTTTTTGATTTCAGATGAGACTGGACTTGGCTATGCTGCCCACCGCAAAAAAAGGGCTGTTGTTGAAAAATTGCAGTCAACTCTACAAAAATGAATATTTCTGGCTGAAATTTTTTTTGAGAGTACCTTAAGTATACAGGGTGTCCAGAAACTCTACCGACAAACGAAGACAGGAGATTCCTCAGATAATTTTAAGACAATTTGACCAAATTCACTTAGTCCGAAAATGCTTCCTAAGGGAGCTGGAGCTCTTTGAAGATGGCGTGTTTTAACTAGTTTTTCTTAAATACCTCTAGGACGCTTGTAGTTATAAAAACAGAAATTGATACACATATTTATCTTCCAGAGTTAAATCGATTCCATGTATTGTGAATTTGTAGTACCAGTCATAGGCGTCCGTTTTGGGTGTGGCAACGGTTATTTTATCGCATAATTTTTTTGTATTTAACTTTTAAGCATTTTTGATACTGGATTATTGTGAAGTATTCTAGTACTAAAAGGTACTCTTACTTTAAGTTAGTAGAACACACCGTTTTCTAGAAAAATCAGTTTGAAAATTTTTCGTTTCCTGAATTTAAAAAAAAATTGAAAACAATTTTCAAAAAAAACGGTGTATTTTACTAACTTAAAACAAAAGTAGCTTGTAGTGCTAGAATACCTCATAATTTAATAATATTGTGTCAAAAATTCTTAAAAATTAAAGACAAAAAAGTTATGCGATAAAATAACCGTTGACCTACCCAAAACGGACACATATGACCGGTACTAGAAATTTGCAATTAATGAAATCGATTCATCTCTGGAATATAAATGAACGTATCAGTTTTCGTTTTTCTAAATGTTTTTTTTGAATTTTTTTTTAATATTCAAAAAACGAAAAATTTTCAAGTTGATTTTTTTAGAAAACGGTTTATGGTATCGACTTAAAGTAAGAGTATCTTTTAGTACTATAATGCCTTTTAATAATCCAGACTCAAAAATGCTTCTAAATTAAAAACAAAAAAGTTACGGGATAATATAATTGTTGCCCTACCCAAAACGAACGCCTATGACTGGTACTAGAAATTTGCAATGGAAGGAATCGATTTATCTTTGGAAGATAAATAAGTGTAGCAATTTTCGTTTTTCTAAATAGATGCGTTCTAGAGATATTTAAGAAAAACTAATTACCAGACGCCATCTTCAAAGGCGTTTGGTCTTCAAAGAATTGGGTTAAATTGTCTGGGTATCTGAGGAATCTCCTGTCTTCGTTTGTCGGTAGAGTTTCTGGACACCCTGTATACTTTAACATGTTCCAATTATAAATACAAATAGTTTTTAGTTTTCGAGATATAATTTTTTTTAAAAGTCACTTTTTTTACCCGCAAGACCTATGTAACCCCTTAATCAAAATAAGTGTGCCTTTTCATTTGTAACTTCGAATATCTCGAAAACTAATGACTTTATCGTTACGAATGAAGAGTATATTATTTGCATAGAAAGCATTGGAGAATCTAAAAATTATGCTAAAATAGCAGTTTCATCAGTGGCGTAGAATTTGGGAAGGGTCAACCATTCACTTTCCCCTGTTGTACGCCTCTGGTAGTAGCCAGAAACGATTATTTAACATAATTTAGTAGGGTATTTAACATAATTTAACATAATTTAGTACAGTGCCTACACAGTATCACAAGAATAATATGTTAAAATTATTTTAAAGTATTCTTTTTTTTAATATATTCTTTATTTAAAACTTTAAGAACTATGTGTGCCCGGTACTATAAAACTATTTGACATATCCTTATGGTACTTGGCAGAAAGTGTAGGTACTGTATACCCTACTAAATTATGTTAAATAATCGTTTGTGGTTAATACCAGAGGCGTACAACAGGGGAAAGTGAATGGTTGACCCTTCCCAAATTCTACGCCACTGATGAAACTGCTATTGTAGCATAATTTTTAGATTCTCCAATATTTTCTATGCAAATAATATACTCTTCATTCGTAACGAGAAAGTCATTAGTTTTCGAGATATTTTAAGTTAAAAATGAAAAGGCACACTTATTTTGTTTAATGTATTATGCTCCTGCGTTTTTAGCTTCAAATATCTCGAAAACTAATGGCTTTATCGTTACGAATGAAGAGTGTGTTTTTTACATAGAAAGTATTGGAGAATCAAAAAATTGCACTAAAATAGCAATTCCGCCAGTGGCGTAGAATTTTGGAAGGGTCAACCATTCATGTTCCCCCGTTGTACGCCTCTGGTAGTAGCCAGAAACGTTTGTTTAACATAATTTAGTAGATTGTACAATACTAGCACCACTTACCAAATTTCGTGTTGTTGTCCCATGCCTGTTAGGAAATACTCAAAAATAAATAAAATAAAAGTTTAACTTTGACGTATTTAGGTTATATTCAACTTTTGTACTAAGGTAAGTTAGCTTAAATCGACCTATTTTAACCTCAGGAATCTAAGGTTAAGCTATGGCCCATTCTTTACCAAACATCTTGTATATTTAATTGTTAAATAACAGTGTCATGTGCTCCACACCACTATATGGTAACAGGGTTTTTTGAAAATATATAAATAACAGTGCACGAAAAGTTATTAATTTGATTTTAAAAATATACCAGAGAACGGTAACACTAATTATATACGCGAAATTTCGGTTTCTGTCAACCTGACTGAATTGAAAAATTAGCCAAATCCCATTTTAAAGTTTAGGAAAAGATCCGCCAATTCCATAGGTCAACCATCCATTTTGTTCCAAGGGTGTGGGTTTACGCCCTCCCCATTTGAGCTCTGTATTTCGTTCTCATCGCCAAAATTCCCAAAAATTTCGAAAATTGTCCGACCTCTGCGGCTTTTGATAGTATTGGTACCTTTCTAACGCATGTCTAATTTTCAAAATCGGTTATACCATTCAAAAGTTACCGACCGCAGAAATTTTACTCAATTTCTATTTAAAAAGAGGAAAATGTTCGTGGATATGTGGGTGTGTGGAAAAGTTACACCGTTCTTAAATGTTTTTCCATGTTTCAAGATTCCGATTCAGAACCGGTTAAGTTTGTGACATTTGAACACCCGTAAACCAGGTATAGAACTGGGTAGGTACAAGAGGGCATGTTTTTTGGGTGAATGTATCTCAGATTGAAAGATAGATAAGAAAACCGCAAATATGTTAAATCGGTAGGGCTTGAATCCAGCTTTCAAACGATGCCTAAGTGGTCAGGATCTATGCACGGCTCAGTATAGCCGAAAAACTGAAAAATTGAACCTGAAAATATCGGTTTTTCGACAATTACATAAAATTTCCACCTATGAATTGCGCCAATAACTGAGCGTTTGTAGGAGGACTCCAGACCCGTCTAATGGTGTATACCTCATATCTGGGAAAATTTGAATTTTGATTATGGAACTGGTCGGGAGGGGATTGGAAAATTATTTTCGCTTGGAATAAAAATCGACGTGTTTTTAGCATTTCCAGAAATCTAATTTCTGGATTTGCCAAATATTAGGGTGAACTGTTTTCAGTGAGCAACTCTGAATAAACAAAAAATTTGATAATAGACATATGAAATATTTATACTGTGAATTAGACCGCTAATGTTAAATATTTGATAAAATTATTACATAATTATCTTTGGTTTTTAGATTTTTCAGGTGACGATGGATCTAGGCAGTTGCCGTCAGACTTTTTCTCAGACGAATCGTTAAAAGAAGGTTTAGGAACGTTGGATTTTGATGAATTCCAGATACTAACAAACCCATCAATAGGCATATCTGAAATTGTCGAAGATAATTTTAGGTTAGACCATCGCTCATAATGTGAAAACGGTAAGTGTAAACGGTAACATCTAAAGTAGATGCGCATAAGCTATCATATTCGCTATGCGCACGATAAAAAAATGATTTTTATATTTCTATATAGGCCAGAGCATTTTAAATATGTTAACTATACAGTGATGAGCGCACTAATAACCGGCAAAATAACGCAAAAGATGGAAAACAAATTAAGTTGAGCGATAAAAAGAGATGAACCTAGTAGAGGTGTTAGATTTAGCGATAGTAACTTATAAACTGACATTATATTGATTGTTTCCCACCTTTAGACGTATCGGACGAGTTTGAGAAATGCCACTGTCACACTGACAGTTTTAGTTGACATAATCCTCTGATACGTCTAAAGGTGGGAAACAATCAATATAATTTCAGTTTATAAATTACTATCGCTAAATTTAACACCTCTACTAGTTTTATTTCTTTTTATCTCACAATTTAATGTTTTCCATCTTTTTCGCTATTTTGCCGGTTATTAGCGCGCTCATCACTGTATACTTTAGTAGTATAAATATTTAATTTTAAATAAACGTGCAATTTTTTAGCGGTATCTACACATTTTAATTAAAATACTATGCCATTTGTGAGCAACCACTCACTTCCGCCATCTTTGCAATGATTATTTGACATCCAAGTCATTTAACCGTGGCAACCAACTTCCTCAAAGTACACTTGTATAAGTGCACTTGGTCCAAGTTGGAATCCAAGTACACTTGGATCGTGTCAACCCGCTTTAAGACTCGATGGTGCAACGCGTATTAAGGCGCGTCCAAACCAAATTTGCGGTTCGCAAACAGCTCGCTAACTGTTCCCGAACAAGACGTCTACATCAAAAATTAGAGTGGTTCGCGAACAGTTCTATAGAACAGTACGCTGCCCTTCGCATTGTTTGCATTGCTTTGCTGTCCTCACCCATTTTAAAACAAGGCTGTTATATGGATTGTATAATATTTTTTTTGTATTCTGAATTTCTGGGGCCCCATAAATTGGAATGTTTACGGTATTCCTCTATTAATGTAATAATTTCGTCTTCGGACCATTCCATTTTCGATAAACAGTAATTAACTATGACTTAATTAACTATATTATTTATTATACTACTTACTATCAACTAACTATTTACTATTAATTAACTATATTAATTATTAAACTTAACTATATTAACTTATTAATTAACTATAGTAGTAAACAACAAAAAAAAAGCAGCAAGCCACGTTGAAATATTTTAACCTCAAACTAAAGTAAATACGAACATGACCCTTTTTCGTTTAAGCGAACTTAATACGTCCAGACAGTTTTGTTTACTAACTGGTTGTTCGCGAACAAACCCTTTGATGTTACCGCTATCCAAGCGAACTTTGAGCGAACAGCGAACTGTTCGCGAACCCATTACGAACTGTCGTCCACACAGCTGTTCGCAAACAGCTCGCTAACGGTTCGCGAACAGCTCGCGAACTTGGTTTGTACGCGGCTTTAAGATTAAGAATAAAGGCATGTCTTAAGGTTAAGATCTGTTGGTGCAACCCGGCTTAAATGTACCACATTTTACATTTTTTAACTACTTTTACAGTCTTCTGAATGAAGTTTCAAAAATTTTTTTTTTATTTTAGGAATTCACTGCCGAGTTTCTATTAGCTGTTTGTGCTACGATAATTAGAGGATTTTTAAACGCCCAAAACAATTTTCAATATATCTTTAAATGAACCATACTATGTGTGATCATTAGTTTTTTAGTGACTTTATAGTGTGGCCAACCAAAAAATATTCATGAGATGGATACATAAAGGTGATCATTGTTGATGCAAACGATTTTATATGGTTCAAGTATTTTGACATTATCCTAAATAATACTTAAATGTTAAGATGTTACGTGGTGTAAAAATTAGATATATATTGGTACAGAAATTGTTTACTGTAGTGGCATCTCTACTTTTGTTTACATGTCAAAGACAACAAGAATTTTATTATGATTTATTCATCAGCTCGATTACAAAGCCTTTAGCTTTTGTATCATTGTTTTTAGTCCTGGATCCCGCGTACCAAATAAAAGATTATTAATAGGAAGCTGAAAATTTGTTCATATCTTAACGGCGTTGAGTCGGACAAACTTTGATATATGGGAACTTGAAACAGGGGAATATTTAATTGTGGAACGTGATAAACGTGTCATCCTGACAAGTTTATGTTTGTGAAAAATAGCAGGCTGTTTTAAGTTTATTCAATAGCCAACGTTATTATAATATACGAAGAAATGTTTGTCCGACAAAAATGTGGGGCATTTTAACCAGTTCGACACGTAGAACATGTCAAATGACAAGATTTATGTTGATGATAAAAATAGCAATTTGATTTTTGCATGATAGATTAATCAAAGGTTAAAAAATCAATTGGAGGTTCTTTCCGACAAAATACATGGGAAATTTTCGTAGTGCGAGGTTCAAAACCTGGGACCGCTTAGATATTAGTGCACCCTATGTAACCCACAGCTGAATCTTATGCTTGTGCGTCACAGTGTTGCCATACTGTTTTCTTTATTTGTTTCATAATTTCAATAAATGTTAAATGTACCTACAAGAACAATAGAATAATTTTTTAAGAACGTTTACTTCTCCGTCATTATACCAGGTAGAATGACAAATGAGGTGTCAAATGAAAACAAAAAACTTTACTTTATTGGTGTTTCAAAACTCTTTTTTAATTTATTATCATTCATCTGTTTGATTTATCTATTTATCTACTTTTTTTATAACGATTTAAATTAACTTCGATTTAAAAACATTTTTACAGTTTATCTTCATTGACCTCTTTTATTTATCAGTTGATCTTCTTTTTTATAACAATTTTAAGATAACTTTAATTTAAAATGCCTCTTTTGAGCTTTTTGTATTAAAAAAACTTTACTTTATTGGTGTTTCAAAACTATTTTTTAATTTATTATAATTATTTATCTACTTGTTTATAATTAACATCCCTCTTTTGAGCTGTCTGTAAAACAAGTAATTGGATTTCGTCCTATTAGACGAAGTGTTAATTGGACAACTAAGACCAAGGTTTTCACCCAAAGTAATCGAAAGTAGAACTGGAAGTCAATATTTGAACTCTTCCTGTAACTTTGCGTCGATTGATATACGATTTTACTAATTTTGAGTCATTTTTACTAAACTGTGGGACATAATTGTTTAAACAATGTGGGACTTCAAAATCGAATTAAGGATTCAAACTAGACTTTTCAATACGCTTCGATTGATGTGTTACATGTATTTCTGCGACTATAATATGGCACTTCCGGTTAGAATCTTTTAACCGGAAATGGTATAAAAACCAAAATTCTACATTTGTTCTCATCTTGGTAAGGCACGTCGAATGATATATCGCTTATACTATTTTGGTGACTTTAAAACAGTACTTACGGTTGCAAATCTAAAACCGGAAGTCCGATGTCAAATTTCTCATCTTTTGGCATTGTATAGTGACGGAGTGCCTAGGTCAAATTTCTCACCTTTAGTACCAACATTGGTTTATAAGCTTTCATTTGACACCTCATTTGTTATTCTACCTGGTATAGTGACGAAGGAATTACATTCGCGGTCAGACGGACAGCCTAGGTCAAATTTCTCACCTTTAGTACCATCCTTGGATTATAAGCTTTCATTTGACACCTCATTTGTCATTCTACCTGCTATAGTGACAGAGGAGTTATATTCGCGGTCGGACGGACAGGCGGACAGACAACCTATGTCAAACTTCCCACCTTTAGTACCATCATAGGATTATACGCTTTCATTTGACACCTTATTTGTTATTCTACCTGGTATAGTGACGAAGGAATTATATTCGCGGTCGGACGGACAGACAGCCTAGGTTAAATTTCTCACCTTCAGTACCATCCTTGGATTATAAGCTTTCATTTGACACCTTATTTGTCATTCTACCTGGTATAATAACGGAGGAGTTGAGTTTACAAACAGACAGACAAGACGGACGGACAGACGGACGTGGATAATTCAACGTTTTCACATTTTTTCAAAATTGGTGAAAAAAACAACATAATAAACTTTACTTAATTGGTGTTTCAAAACTACTTATTTTTACACATTACACAATATTACAAGGTTTCTAGCAAGTTAAACTTCACAATGATTTAAAATAATCAAGTAAAAACCTATCTATACATAACATATTAGATCATACCTAAAATACACAAATGATACATTTCACACACAAATATAATAGGTATCACAAAAAATTGTAATGTGATAGTATGAAAAAATAGAGGATACGGCAACGGTGATACATATAATGCTTGTATCCAATGCCAAAATCTACACAGACATATTATTAGGGTGCACTAATAGCCAAGCTGTCCAAAACCTGTAAGTTATAGACAGTTTCGAACGTAGGACTACGAAAACTTCCTATGATTTTTGTCGGACAGAACTTCCAATTAATTTTTTACCCTTTCATTAAACTCTCATGCAAAAATTAGAGTGCTATTTATCACCTACATAATTCCTGTCATTTGACATGTTCTACGTGTCGGATTGGTTAAAATACCCAACATTTTTGTCGGACAAACATTTTTTCGTATATTATATAACGTTGGCTATTGAATAAACTTATAAACAGCCTGCTATTTTTCACAATCATAAACTTGTCAAGGATGACACGTCTATCACGTTCCACAATTAAATATTCCACTGTTACAGTGTTCCCTACATCAAAGTTTGTCCGACTAGACACCCTTAAGCTATTAACAAATTTTCATCTTGCTATTAATTCTGTTATTTGGTACGCGAGATCCAGGACTATTTTTTCGACTTACGATCAATAAATCAGAAAATTGTTGGGATTCCGATTGTTCTTAACATATCTTAAAACAAAATGGATTGTTGAAAACGAGTTAGAGTGTTTGTATTGTATTTTACTTATTTATTCATTATGTCTAATTTTTACACCGTATCGCTGAGGTCGTGTTTTGCTGTTATCTTGTATGTGTCTGTTAGCTATAAATGTACCTATATAATAAATGAAGAATAATGAATTTCAAAGGCACTAATAGATGTCTCTAGCAGTCAGATGACGTATGAATGTAAATACAGCGTGTCCCCACTGTCCAAGCAAAAGAAAACCGAAAATTCTGAAATTGATACTAGGCTTTATTATAGTTCTTTAAAATTTGTGTTAAATAAGTATGTTTAAGGTATTATTTCTGAGAGATGGAACTAGTGGAGTTGGGAAATTATCTCTTGGGGAGCGTTCAAGTATTACGTAACGCGATTTTTGAAAATTTTTAACCCCCCCCCCTCCCCCCAACCTGCGTTACGTAATACTTGAACGGTCCCTTACAATTACACAAATACACCGATTTGTATCTCGAGTGACACTTTATTTATGTCAAATTGTCACGAGGACGGTACGAATCGGTAATTTTATGAGCTCGAGTGTAATTCGGTAAAATTATTTCATGAATAAAACTGCTCTTACTGTACTAAAACTGAGTCTTTTTAATTTTGAAATTAGTTTTTAAATAAAAAATATTTTAAAAATTAAAGCAAAATGATTTTTGCAAATCAAGCAAAATATTGAATAAAGCAACAAAAACTCATTAATCATAATCTTTGTTTTTTATTTATTTCTTTTATTTAATTCTTTAAAATTAAAAACATGCTAATGTCATACCTATAATAATTATTATGACTGAAGTCAAATTTAGCTGTTAAGCTAACGTCTAAAGATGAGAAATTATCTATAGTGCTAATGTAATGTTATTTTATAGGTGTCTGATTGTCCATCTCTCTTTTTATTTCACAAAGTATTGTTTTCCATCTTTTGCGTAATTTGGTCGATTATTTGCTCGCTCATCACTGTATTTAATTTGCTCAGGATAGAGATAGATGATAGCAGATAACGCCCTTTCAAACTCAACACCTTTCAAAGATAATTACCCCTTGCTTATTGAAAATTAGTAATTTTATCAGTTTGGAAATTTTTATGCAATTTTTCGAAGCGATAGAGGATTATTAGGTATGTTCCTTTGTTTTCTGGTGTACCACTAGTTCTGAAAAGTGTACAAGTGCTACACTAAGGGCCGGTTGTTGAACGCTAAACAAGAAGTTGACTATAATCAAATCCTCTTAACAACCATCAAACAACAGAATCCGTTGTTCGTACGCCAATCAGAATCAATTATGTTAATTATCATTATGATAATTAACATAATTGATTAATTAATTAATTGTTAATTAACATAACAAGTATTAACATAACTAATCAGTTAATCTCATACTTGTAATCAATTATGTTTTCAGCAACCCATTCATAGTTGACATTGATAGTTGGTGACAGTAATTAAATATTTGATAATGATCAGTTGATTCCATTTTTGATTAGCGTTCGAACAACCGGCCTTAGTTATTCCTTTGCAAAGTGTAGTGGTACTGTGGTACACAATCTGTTCCATTGAAAAGTGTAGCAAAAAAAGTGTAACACTAACACTAAATACATTTTACTTTTTTCTGTATCAATAAATGTCAAAGCGTCGAATTTAAAAAGTCACAGCTTTCTTCAAAAATATTAGAGAGATTTATATAAAACCTTTAAAGTTTTCAGTTTTCTCTTGTGTGGATCGTTTATGGACAAATGTTTTTTGATGCATATTAAGAAAATGCAAACTTGTTCACAATGTAAACTTAATCCTTATAATTAAGGAGTAAACAGTTTTAAGAACGGGTTTTAAATAAAAGTTTCCTGAACATAGTGTAAATTTACAAATAAAGTTTTCAATTAAGTTAGTTCAATAGACTGTCAGATTAATGTGGGCAAATAGGGAATTTCTATTAAATAAACTCGAAATATGTTTTGATATCAATATAATTTAGTCGAAAACGTCAACATTATTTTAAAAATTAAGTATAGTCTATTTTAGGATTTTTTTTGCTCTACACTTGAGTTAAAATTAGTATTAAAGCTAGCAAATCACTTATTCAAAGAAATTTACGCAATCTGTAAAGAAGAGTAGAGTTGATTTGAAAAATCGACGATATTTTGCCACTATTTCGTCACATCCATTTGCTATCCACATCCATCCCATACATTGACCTACATAATCTCTTTTGGTATTCTCTTTCTTTTGGATAGCAGTACTAGGGCAGTCCGATAAATACTTTGAAAAAGAAAAACGAAAATTTGCGAAAATGAAAATAGCGAGTGCCTTTAGAGAATACAGTGGATGGGGCAAGAGTAGGCAAATTTGACAATGACCACGGCGGAGGTGTGAGCCGGTGCGTTGTCATGGTGGAACAACACGTTTTTCTTCGCCAAATGGGGTCGTTTTTCTGCAATTCGGCATCTAGTCGGCCCAATAATTCGACATAGTAGAGATCTGCGACTGTTTTGCCCTTCTCCAGGTAGTCGATGTAGATCACATCTTGTGAATCCCAGAAAATGGTGGCCATCACCTTTTTATCCATCCTCCATCGCCGATAGGACAGTCTTCGCCTTCTTTGGGGCACGTCTGCTGGATGTCATCCACTCTTTCGACGATTGCGAAACGAAGTAGAAACTTTTTGGGATCAGGCTTAAATAGCGTCAAGCACTGCTCTGAAGTGTAATAACACGATTGCACCAATTTACAGTACACACATAACACATACCTCTCCACAAGTCGCACAAATTATATTCAATGTATTCCAATGTTATATTCCAATGTAATGGAATCTGTACTGAGTCTTTCAAGAGCAGAAGATCTTTTCTATACTTCATTTCACGTTAAATACAGAACGTTGGACTTATACAGATCAGTGTTGCCAAACCTCTCAGGCACGTGTTGCTACTAAACTGTCGATATACGATTCAGTCTAACAGACGGCGTGGCATCACCGCGCTTCTATCGTCCATAAGAAATACGTAGCCCTATATCTACAACGTTCCATTCTTAACGTGAAACGGTCTATAGTAGAGCATTATTTCCCAGGAAACAGTTAAAACAGACTCAACTCTTTAGAGACTTCAGATCGGATGTGCAACCTAGTATGGTGAATGTCATTTAATGAAAAGAGATAAAAATATATTCTTGGTTTAGCTTCAGAACAGAACCGGATTGCCTTTATAAAAATATATACATTAACCGCCGTATTTGTGGGCATTTTACATATTAATTTCAAGTAAAAATCCGTCCTATCCTGTACGAACATGATAAAATAAATTGACCAATACTAGGATAGATCAAGTACGAAATAAAATACTAGATTACTGAACAATTTAAATATTAAGAAAATTAGTAACGAATGAATCCGAATCTTAAAGATTTTGATTCATCACATTTATTTGCTTTGTTAACCATTTATCATTATTTACAGATATATCACTTTTTAATCCTAATAATATTTTTGCTATGGATCTCTTTTTCCAAACCTTCTCTTTCTATCTCTCTTGTTCCACCCCTCCTTGTGGAGTATTGAGCGCTTATGCGTTCCTTGGCCAGATTAGGCTGTGGTCTCCAATAAATGCCGTAGGTTACGTACAGTGTTAAGCCAGACGTTGCATACAGCCTTTGTCAGTCACCGGCAACTTCCCGTAGTCAATACAAAGCATAGGCCATGATTATCAGTAAACACTGTAGGTCGCGTCCAAAGTCAGCTGTGGTCACCAATAAATACCGTAGGTTGGGTACAGCATTTGTCGATCGCCGGCAACAACATTCCGATCATTTTCGTTATCAGTCAAGTGCGATATTTCAACTTGTTGATAGGTCTTGTTCTTTTTTACTACATACTTGTTTTACTCATTTCGCTAGGTTAAAGCCTGTGCCAGCCGTACGTCCCAATGCTCGAAAATAACCAAAGACGCTGCGTTCAACATTTGAAGTCGCTCATAGCAGATAGACACTGTTCGACATCCAATAGAGACTGTATCCATTACAGTAGGAAAAATGAAAGAATACCCATGAACGAACATATAAAACACGCTGTATTTTCCTGTCGTCGTGTCACACAAAAAATTGTCCAGCGCAAGTACATGTAAGAATTATTATTACATGTACTTGCGTTGGACAATTTTCTTTGTGACACGGTGACAGGAAAATACAGCGTATTTTATATGTTCGTTCATGGGTATTCTTTCATTTTTCCGACTGTATTTATTGTATAAGGCCCGGCGCAACCTGCGCCGGCGAGACGGGTGACCAGTGCATTTATTTTTCTAGCGCACCGCATATTGAACACAACCCAACCCAACCGTTGGCTATCGACGTGGCGAATAGAGACGGCAAAATCAGTGTGGACATGTAACGGTTACTTTTGATACCGGTTCTCAGTGGTACTGAGTACAAATACTGATTACAAAATACTGATGTATCTGATCTTTGTACTGAATTGAGTAGGCAACTAAAAAACGGTATTTCCGTACTTGTAACTAGTAACGTATAAAAAATATCTTACACGTCCCTAGTAGTCGTAGCGGTTTGACAAGTTGAATTTGAGGGTAATACGATATTTTTATCGATCACGGTTTTAAGTAACATGAATATTTTCTAATAATGTGTTTTTGTAAAGGCATAACTTTGATTATTAATTTCGTATCGCCGCTTATTTAGTCTACCAAAAGTTATCAGAATTTAATGACAAAGACAACGCCGTTTTCACTCGAGGTGTTGACTATGCCAATATTTTTATTTATCATAATAAATTGTACTTAGGTACCATCCGTATTCATTTCAGATACTTCCATCTCGCAAACAAAAACAAGTAAAAATAAACATCTGGCGGTGAGCCACGCTTCCCACTGCCCAAGAAAACTGTACGCCGATGACAAACGTTCCCAAGCGAGACCTGCGAACGAATGCACTCATAGTAGGATGCGCAGAACTGTCTACGCAGTTCGCCGGCGCAGGTTGTGTCTCGCTTAGGTTCAATTTGCGGCGGGCCTAAATCATACATACACAGCCTACATTGCGTGACAGTGTAGGCAGCGTACGGCATTTACTATTGAGTACGATAACAGAAACTATTATTTATTGTATTAAGCATACAGACCCGACCTACGGCGTGACTCTGTACGCAACCTATTATAGGGCATTTATTGGAGACCACAGACTAAGATTACTGACTGGTCGGTTAAGCGCATTTTCGAACCTCCTAAAATATTACTAATTCGTGACTCAAGGTGAACCTCTTAACGTGAAACAACATAATATAGAGATTAGGATACGATGGCAATGTGTAGCATCCATGATTTTGATAAATATTCGTCTTCTTCGTAACTTGCCATAGTCACTGTCATGTACACTGTGCTCAGTGATCGTGAGACTTCCAAGCACTTGTAAGCCCGCACACCAAGACGTTTCTTGCAAAAAAGTGAATGAACGAAGATACAATTATTGTGCACGATGCAGATAGACACATTCAATGGAAATCTCTAAGTAAATCTACAAACTCCAACTCAGACAATGCAAATACCGATGGAGATTCGAAGTTTCATCAGATATTTGATTTCTTCTGTGACCAACGGTTCCATGACATCTCGTAACGCGAGAGTTCGTAACCGGACAATTGGTAACGGACAATTCGTAACAGCGACAGTTCGTAACAGCGACACTTCGTAACGGCGACATTTCGTAACGGCGACAGTTGGTAACTATACAAGTTTGTAACGGACAATTCGTAACGTCCAAATTGAATTATGCTGTTTATTTTTGTTAACGTGGAAACTACTGTTATTACAGTTATAACTGAAATTATGTTTATCAATTTAACGAATCAGTATCAGGATAAACATTTTAAGGCATTTCATATTTTGTGTTTCAGAATATAATAAAAGTATTTAAACACGCAAATAAAAATTATTTAAATAAAATACCTTACTTATAAAAATGTTTAAGAAAGTTAGGAATGTCTAAAGACGGTTGTCGGCTTAAAGATTTCACGAATTACTTCATTATTCCTTTGTCTAAGTAGGTACATATATGCAAATTTAAGAAACAATAAGAGGGATAAACTTTTAAAAATATTGTTAAAAGTTTGTATGTATTTAAATATTTAAAGTTTGTATGTGTTTACAAGACTTTTAATATATTCTGAAACACGAAATGTAAAATGTGGTAAACATGTTTATTCAGGTACCTACTATTTCGTTAAATTGATAAACATAATTTTAATTGTAACTGTAATAACAGTTAGTTTCGACGTTAACAAAAATAAACAAAATAATTCAATTTGGATGTTACGAATTTGTATAGTTACGAACTGTCGCCGTTACGAACTGTCACTGTTACGATTTGTCCGTTACCAATTGTCCGGTTACGAACTGTCGCGTTACGAGATGTCTGGTCACGGTGACCAACACTTCAAGAATATTTGTAACATCAATAGTGCAGCTTAGGAGTTATGAGCGTGCGACCTGTTATTCTTAGATTTTGAAATATATTCATCGTCGCGCATCACTACTTTGCTTAGATCACATGACACCTATGGACATTGAAAAAAGATGTCCATGTTTTATCTGTAGCAAGAATGGAGATCTAAACCTTTCGATTAATAACACAGGCCAACGATGAAAAAACTGTTTTAATAAGATTACCTCTATCTTATGTATTTTAGTGTGCCGAGTCCGAAAATCATATTAAAAATGCTGTATCACCCACCGTTCTTTCACAATTTAACATTTAAATTGCATAATTACCTATGAAACCAAGATGACTACTAAGGAAAAAGAAGTTTGTATTGCATTCAGAAAAGTTGTAACCAAGTTTTTAGGTAATGTGAAAGACCCTAACTACGAGCTTATAGTAGCTAATTTATTAGATAAGTTTTTTAAGATATTAGATAAGATTTAAGATTTCGGATGCCTAATGAGCCTAAAAATCCACTTTTTGCATAACCATCTTGACTTTTTCCCTGAAAATCTGGGTAATGCCAGTGAAGAACAAGGCTAACGATTCCACTAGGATACCAAGGTGATGGGGAAACGATACCAGGGACGTTGGAACATCAAGATGATGGGTGATTACTGTTGGTCACTTAATCGGGAACAACAGAGTGCCTCTCATAGGACAAAAAGCTACTTCAGAAGTTCTACATAAAAAAGAGGAAGAAAATACAAAAGCATTGACTCTTGAAATGGTTTTACAGACGTATACTATTACAAGATATGATTTAGATAAAAGGTATTATTCTAATAATGTATCATTTTAATGAATTTCGGTATTTTGTCTTTTTCAAATTATTATAATGTAGAATAAACCAGTGTCATATTGTGGGAAAACTATGGGTGATACATAAAATCTAATTTCAGATTCTTTTTTAGCGCCAAAAAATACATAAGATTCACATAAATTTGTAAGAAGTTTTATAAATATTTTTTTTGTTGGCCTGTGTAATATACGAAAGACAAATTTATTTATCTAGACCGTTCGCATTCATGTATGTATTCGTGATAAAAGGGTAGCTCCCGTTAAAATAGGCAAAATGCCTAACTCGAAGAATTTTATTTTTTTTACATTTTATGTGATAAAAAAATAAGATTCAGTATAATTTTAACCCACCACCTCTCTTTCCTCCCATACCACCAAAAACGCAATTTTTGGTTTTTAGTAGGTTTTTTTTAGGTGGGATGCAATTCAATTTCAAAATTTCAAAAAATTTATTAATAAAAAAATAATGAAGATATAAACACAAAAAGTACGTTTTTGGTGGTAGGAGGAGGGGCGAGTGGTGGGTTAAAATTGCGCTGTCTTATTTTTTTTATCCCAGAACGTAAAAAAATGAAAATCAATTCTATGCATGAAGATATTTTGCATATCTTAATGGGGGGTACTTTTAACATTTTTCGTACTGCTGACATTGAATATCAAGGCTACAGCTTTTAATCACTGTATCATATCTAACCCTGAAGAAGCATGCTTGAAACTACTACTAATAATTGATTTTAACACTTCTAAGTTAGTTATAGCTATTTTCTTTTACAAATAAAGTTAGAGAACCTGCTTTTTCAAATATTTAATCTATATTACACCAGTGATAACTTTTTAATGTGTTTCTAAAGAAACAGACCAGAACTGTGATTATATTAAGTGTAATTTTATTTAGTATATCTAACAAAATTGTAATGATACATTGTTCTCCAGGTTATAGGCCACGATCAAGAATTATTTCTGCCTGACATTTCCGTGTACGACGTTGGTTAATAATATCAAAGGTAAAGTAGTCGCAGACGAAATGTCATGAAGAAATGATTCCAGATCACGGATTATAAACCTGGCAACAATGTATTACAAGACAGCGGCCGTGAAAGCCTACACTTTAACAAAAATTTTTACCGTAGTAAGCTTTTAGAATAGCACAATTTTTATATCTCACAACACATTTACGAGAAAGTTAATTTGTTATAGCGAATATGTGCAATAAAATAGTGTGGCAAATAAATATAAATTTATTGATAAAGCTAGCGTTAATTATGGAGAATATTATAAACGCATATAGTCCAAGTAACTAATACACTGAAACGGGCCAGATTTGTAGGTTTTGGTAGTTCGGCTTTAAGCTATAGTGCGGCGGATGGTTTTTTCTGGTAATTAAATATGCAATAAAAATATTTATTTTTACTTAGGTACATGCCGTTGAAAGTATTCATATCGTATGTGCTAAAATTAATAATTAATTTTAAATTAAACAACACTTTACACTATATTAATGAACTGTAAATCATACACCTACACTCCAGTAAGACATGTTATCGAACTAAACGTTTTGCAAAACTTGTAAATGTCTGGGCGAACTGGTTGCGTGGGTGTAAAAAGCAGATGTGTTCAAACTTACTAAATCTTTTAAGCGAGCACCACACTTTCGGCGAAGTTGATCGAAGTTAAGCAAGTACGAGAGTGTAGACAGCCACTTCTTGCAACTTTGCTTCGCTTCGTTCTACTTCCGCTTTCTGTCGGTTTCGCGCGTCGGTTTTGCATGTGTATGTTTGTAATGAGAATTAAAGTAATGTAAACTTTTATGTACTTTACTCAAAGACTGCAAAGCACAAAACGTCAAAGTTAAGCTAGTACTAGATAATACAGAAATTGAGCAAATATCTTCGTACAAATAGCTTGTAGCATGGATCACAAAAGATACTGATCAGACAAAATAAATAAGAATAAATTGCAGAATGAGAAAACTTTTCTGTAATCTCAATATCAATATAACGCTCCGAATAAAAATGTTTCGATGTTATATTTTCTCCACCCTTTTGTATGGTGTCGAGGCCTGGACACTAAAACAATCTAACATTAAAAACCTTGAAGCATTCGAAATGTGGTGTTACCGACGTATTCTGAAAATATTGGGTATGTATGTTGAAGCGTTTTACATGTCTGCTCTAATGGGATCAAGGAAAGACTATCTATTAAGATACTGGGGAGTCGAAATGGGGCTAGTAGAAGGAACAGACACGCAAACCTTCATGCGAACGACAGCTCATTTTTTGTGCGGTGGCGGGTCGTAGATTCGTTGGGAGGGGTAGGAGGGTTTAAAGAAGATTAACTACATAACCAAATAAGCAAAGGATACTTACACAGACTTGAGGACTTTCCTACTATTTAAACAAATTGGGACGCCGTTTGAAAAATCCTCAAATTCTCATATCGAGTACTTACTGGAAACCAACTGGGGGGACATTCATCGTAGATTCCTCGTTGGGGTTAAACTGGGCTACAAATTATCATCATATGGCTTCTATGCCATTACATTTTCTTCTATTCTAAAACTTAATTCGCTTGTATTAGATATCTGTTAATAATTTTCTTGAAGAAAGAGGTTACATAAATAAAAATGTGTACATTTTATAATGTTTATTTAAACCTTTATACCTTTTATTATGAGAATAAACATATTCTCAAACAAGAAATGAATAATAAAAACAAATACATGGTTTTACAATTCTTAACCTTATTTATTTTTAGCAGTGTACCAAAACAAAAATTTGACTTATGGCTGTCAAAAGTCACTGCCATTAAATTTACTTTACATAAAACTTTCCAAGAATCCATGTTGAAAACAAATTATTTAAATATGTAAAACCTTTACCAAATTAATATCCACTTGTGAATTATTTAAAATAAACATTATCCATACCTTAAAACAAAAATCCATGTCACACGTTCAAACACTTATCCAAAATTTTCCATTCTAAGCGGGGCTGGGAGGGGAGACATTCAATTTTGAACCAAACAGGACACAGGATAAAATTGATACCAAATCAAATATAATCGGGATACTTCAATACAGGAATGTTACCATAACATCATAAAAACAGGAACCAGGAACCACGCACTTCTTTTTTACCGGCAAATCAAACTGCATAACAATAATAGTGTTTCACAAGAATATATCCATGTAAATGTTGTGAAACTATTGTAATAATATTCCTTGACATTTACTGGACAAACTGCCAGTCCTTCACTTCTTTTACCATAAAAAGAAAACCATTTTAAAGCCGGCAAAGTGCGTTTCTTTGCGAGTCTGTTAAGTTCTAACAAAAAAAGATATGTTCTACTCGAACATACTTTCAGAACTACCTTGCATCGTCACGTCTCTCTCGCGTCCAACGGATGCATTTCTTCTCGATCTTTCGACCAAAACTATTGACCAATCGTCAACTACAACTCAAGGATCTTTCAAAATTCAGACCAATAATATCATAGGGTTTTTGGCGCTCAAAACTTAAGGGAAATATACTGGGACTTTTTGAGGATTCATTCTAGAATAATAAATGTTTATACAAGTAAACAGGAAATTTCCTATGATTTTACTATGTTGTGAAACAAACGGTATTACGCATAAGCAGGGACGGTTTAGAAATTTTAAAGATATTTAAACTCACAAAATAAAATAGAAAAATAAATATTTTTCTTGGGATAGGATATAAAATTAATGGATATTTTTTATAAAACATTGTAGTAGAAATCTGCTACAATGTATCACAAAACAAACACAAGTTCTCGAACAACTAGGAAAACAATGCGAATTTTTAAATTTAATAAAAAATCAGGACGTTGGAGTACTTATGGGCACATTATGAGAGGTCAAAAATACGAACTACAAAGGAATATATTGCAGTGCAAAATCAAAGGCAGAAGAAGCGTAGGAATATGTAAAATCTCGTGGCTACGCAATCTCCATGAATGGTTTGGATGTAGTTCAATTGAACTATTCAGGCGCGTAACCAACAAAATTATAATGCCAGAATGTTTTCCAATTTTGGATAGGAGCGGAACTTGAAGAAAAAGGTTGTGTTGCATATATTCATCACATTAATTATTATAACCAATAGATACAAAAATTACATCACATAGAAGATTAATTAAGTCTTTGTATGTCAAAACCAACAGTACTACATACTTGAACGTACCAAATAATTGGAACACTAATTATAATCCTTTTAAATCTTAATAGGCTATTAGACCGGGAGGTAGCGTCAAGTTTGAGCGGAGCATTTTAGCATCACCTATTCTTTTTATGTAGTCAGTTGTTCGTTCCAAAGCTTATTAACAAATGATGTGTCAGCTGGCCCAAAACTGGGGCTTGTAGGTAAGAAAAAAATAAAATATGAAAGTAGATGGAAAAACCCAACAACTTGTATGTCAAATATTTATCTCCGTGCGTTACATCCATAATGGCCTAGTGCAGCGGTTCTCAATATGTGGTACATGTACCACTAGTGGTACATATCATTATTTGCGGTGGTACGCAAAACGCAAAAACTTAGCGAAAATCAGCACTATTATAGTTAATTATATTACCTATCTAAATAGATGTTTCAGTTAGGCGGTACCAAAAAAAAATAAAAGTATTTTATGGTACATCACTCAAAAAGGTTGAGACCCACTGGCCTAGTGGTTAGAATACCTGGCTCCTGGCTTTTTCAGCCAGGCGGGTCGGGTTCGATTCCCGGCATCAGAAATCCTTTTTGTTTTTAAAATTGAAATTTTGATTTGAAAAATAATTGTTTTTATAATTGTCAATTTTAAAAACAAAAAGGATTTCCGACGCCGGGAATCGAACCCGACTCGCCTAGGTGAAAAAGCCAGGAGCCAGCTATTCTAACCACTAGGCCATTATGGATGTAACTCGCGGAGATAAATATTTGACATATAAGTGGTAGGGTTTTTCCATCTACTTTTAAAGTGAGTAGTTTCCTGAAGTAATTGAGGGAACCGCATGATATATGTAGTTACAGATGAGCTGACAGTATGTCAATTTAGTGTGAAAAGTGACCAAAAATTTACTTATGCATTATCTTCATAATTCTCGCATGCTTTATTATTATTAGGGCTAAAGTGCAATACTTTACTTTATATTGTATACGCGTCTAAAAACACACGGTCAACACATGACAGTTATATAATGTAGAAGTTTTTTATTTAATTTTATTACATACTGTTTAATTTATCAAGAAACCTCAAACCTAAAGTCAATAATTATGTTGTTTTTTTAAAGAAATTAAACATTGTTTTAACCCAGATGATATAGTGATTTGTTAATATTTACGTAATATATGAGAATTCCTTCAGGAATAGATAAAAAGGTACAAACAGTTTACTATATCGTATTAGAAAGATAGACCATACATAAGTTTATTTTCTCCAAAAATATTCCAAAGAGTACTGGTTTGTCGATTATTGGAGGCTTATAAGTTTATAATAGTACACTATTCAGCTCAATAGAGTTGAATACTGTACCAAATTTAGTATATTTGTACAGGAGAACCTGCAGCAGTAATTAAAACAATTGTTGCAGAATTGTATTAAAAAATATTGTGTAACCGTTAATAAGTACAGAGGATGTTTTGTAAACTATAAACATCCTAATATTTTAGAACGAGAACAAAGTGATGTTATGGTCTAGCAACGTTTCTCGAGAAAGTATTTTAAGACAGCTGATTCTTTAATATATTGTTCCCCATGCTTCCTCGAACACAGTACCGGCCATCTGGCTGCTGATAAAGGTTGCGTTCATTACTGCGCAGTACACCTGTACAGGTGTGATAAGGCTTAGTAGATCCGCTATAATAAAAGTTAATAACAAAAAGTGTAGCCAACTTTGAGCTTCACATTACAAAATTAGTTAGAATGTTACAGGGTGTTCGATAACATAGTGGCAGATCAAACTTTTATTTTTTTAAATGGAACACCCTATATTTTATTCTATATTCAAAATCTTTTTAACTTCCCCATCACAAAAATATAAAGGTTTGTTATGTTATACAGGGTATTTACAAAGTTATAACCAATGTTTTATGAAAATCGTAAAAGTTCAGCTCCCTGTATAAATAAAAATAAGCACAACAGCAATGGTTTATTGGTGCCATATGTTTTGTTGATTGTCAAAATTTATAAAAATGGTTCATATTACTAATTTTCTTTATATCGAATACAGGGTGAGTCAAAACGCTAGTACAGCTGGTTCCTAAAAAAACTGATACGACTCTTAGTAAGATTTGATCATTTTGAGCAGTGTATTAAATACCGACCAATCAAATTTTGATTGGTCTGACATTATATTATATTTATTATGATAGACAAATAATAAAATAAACAAACAAACAACAAACAGCTGATTACATAATATGTTAATAATTCATAAATTGAAATAATTATTAAGGTCTAAATTTTGATATTATTTTGAATTCCTGCATTTTATAAAGAGTATATAAATGATAGTTTTTACATAAAATAGGGTTGTTGTTATTATTTTTAATATTATTAAGGAATAAAACAAACGACTTAACAATATATTAAAGTAAGAATTGTTTTAAAACTGTTGTTCTGCTTACGTTAAAATGGTTCGCTATGGCAGATAGTGACCAAGCATCTTCCAATTTCGTTACAATTCTTGCTTTTAGTTCTTTGCTAGCATGTGGAGCCATTTTTTGAGGTTAAATAGAATACGTTATCTGACAAATTTTAAGATTTTTGGCAGTGACAGTATGTAAATAACAAATTTTATCCTTCAAAATACACTGCTCAATTTTCTACAAAATACGCTTTAAGTCATATCAATTTTTTCAGGAACCAGCTGTATATTATTTTGTCGGTAATTTTAAATAGATCACCCTAATTAATAACTTGCTCTGAAAAATGAAAATATCTCGAAAACTAATAAATTTAGACATAGGGAATGTTGTATACAAATTAAAGTACGGTAATGGTGCTTTTCGATAGTGATATAAAATACAGGGTGTTCCATGTAAAATTTCTGAGAAAAAAATGTACTTTGTTTTGACCCACCCTGTATTCGATATAAAGAAAATTAGCAATACCAACAATTCTTAAAAATTTTCACAATCAACAAAAAAATATGGCACCAATAAACCATTGCGGTTGTGGTTATTTTTATTTATACAGGGAGCTGATATTCATAGAAAATTGGTTATAACTTTGTAAAAGCCCTATATACCAAAACAAACCTTTATATTCTTGTGATGGGGAAGTTAGAAAGATTTCGAATATAAAATAAAATATAGGGTGTTCCATTTAACAAAAAAACATAAGTTTGGTCTGTCACTATGTTATCGGACACCATGTAACATTCTAACTAATTTTGTAATGTGAAGCTCAAAGTTGGCTACAATTTTTGTCATTAACTTTTGTTGCTATCTATTAATATAGTGGATCTACTGAGCTTTATCACACTAATCAATCACCCCTGTATATTGAATTTAAAATTATTTTAAGACGAACAATTTTTTTGTCATTACTTTTTAAACCACAGAAATGTCTGGCAATTATAATTCATATTTCTAATAATGTTTAAAAAGCAATGACAAAAAAATTTTTAGTCTTAAAATATTTTAAATTCGATATATTTACCTGTACAAGTGTGCTGCGTAGTATCAGTCAACCTGTATCAGTAGCCAGATGGCCGGTACGGTGTTCGAGGAACCATAGGGAATAATATATTAAAGAACCAGTTGTCTTAAAATACTTTTTTTTCCGACGTTGCTCTTGGTCCATTAGGAGAACATAAACATTGACATAATGCTTAAGTAGAAATAAATTTATTTATATGCCTTACAACCAAATATTTTGATCATGCATTGTATGATACTTAAAATGTACCTTATTGTCTTCACGCCGATTTAGCACAAAAGTATTTATATACCTCATTCCAATAAGCCGTACAAAAAACGTAAATAAACGGTAATTTTTGAGAATTATCTAACCATCGTTACTTGCATATTAAGCGGCGTATCGATTTCGCGAGGCTGCCGAGCGCTGCTTTGTTCGCGAGGCAAACTTGGCATTTGTCTCGCGCGGCGCACCCTCATGATTTTATTTTAAATCAACTTGTACCGCGCGCGGCGCCTTGAGCCATCTCGTAATAGTTAATGCTTAAGTAGTTATTGAAAGACATCCTCTCTGATTGGTCATCCTCATTTTTTGCATTCCAAAGCAAATCTTTACTTTCATAAAGTTGACTGCCGAGGGCTGCCTGGCTTGGCCAAACTTGGCATTTGCCTCGCGCGGCGCACCCTCATGATCGTAATAGTTAATGCTTAAGTAGTTCTTGAAAGACATCCTCTCTAAGGTTGGTCATCCTCATTTTTTGCATTCCAAAGCAAATCTTTACTTTCATAAAGTTGACTGCCGAGGGCTGCCTGGCTCGCGAGGCAAACTTGGCATTTGCCTCGCGCGGCGCATCCTCATGATTTTATTTTAAATCAAACTTGTACCGCACTCGGCACCTTGAGCCATATCGTAGTAGTTAATGCTAAGTAGATCTTGCCAGACATCCTCTCTAAGATTTCTAAAACTCTTTACTTTCATAAAGTTGAACTAATTTACGACAATTGTCATTATCCATGATCATTTAAAGAAAAATTCACCCACTGTATTTAGTCTTCCAGTCTAGTGGTTACCAACCTTTTATGTGTGGCGACCCACCTGATGTTTTTTCAAATTCGCGACCCATCCCTGATCCATGATGTTATATATAGGGTGTCCCAAAAGTAGCGGAACGGTCGAATATTTCGCGAACTAAACATCGGATCGAAAAACTGAAAAATACGTGTTCAATCATTTTCAAAAATCTATCCAATGACACCAAACACCAATCCCCACTACACCACCTGGAGGTGGGGTGGGGAGTAACTTTAAAATCTCAAATGGAAACCCCCAGTTTTTCTTGCAAATTTGGATTCGTTACGTAAAAGTAGGCAACTTTTATTCAAGACACATTTTCGAACTGTGGATAGATGGCGCTATAATTGGGAAAAACGATTTATCCTGATTCCATAGGTAAATTATAGAAACGGTCTAATATCTCACGAAATACACTTCCAAATGAGAAACCAAAAAACTGATTTTTAATCTTTTTCGAAAACCAATCGAATAACACTAAACATGACCCTCCAACCCACCCCATGGAGATGGGGTGGTGGATAACTTTAAAATCTTAAATAGCAACCCCCACTTTTTATTGCAGATTCGGATTCGTCATAAAAAATTAAGCAACATTTATTCGAAACATTTTTTTAAATTTCTGATAAATGTCGAATAAATCGTATTTTTCCAATTAAAGCGCCATCTATTAACAATTCTAAAAAATGTTGCTTAATTTTTCATGACGGATCCGAATCTGTAATAAAAAGTGCGAGTTGCTATTTAAGATTTTAAATTTATCCCCACCCCAGGGAGTGGGTTGGAGGGTCACGTTTGGTGTTATTCGAAAGGTTTTCGAAAAAGATTAAAAATCTGTTTTTTTAGTTTCTCATTTGAAAGTGTATTTCGTGAGATATTAGACCGTTTCTATAATTTACCTATGGTATCAGGATAAATAGTTTTTCCCAATTATAGCGTCATCTATCCACAGTTCGAAAAAATGTCTTGAATAAAAGTTGCTTACTTTTACGTAACGAATTAAAATCTGCAAGAAAATCTGGGGGTTTCCATTTGATATTTTAAAGTTACCCCCACCCTATCTCCAGGGGGTGTAGTGGGGGTCGGTGTCTGGTGTCATTGGATAGATTTTTGAAAATTATTGAACACGTATTTTTCAGTTTTTAGATCCGATGTTTAGTTCGCGAAATATTCGACCCGTTCCACTACTTTTGGGACACCTTGTATATTTACGGTATTCAGCTACTGTAAGAGCCACGCCGCAACCCACCGGTTGGGAAACGCTGTTCTAGTCGACAGTAAACTAACCTTGTCCAGCCTCGTCCACACTTCGCGCAGCAGTAACAACAAACATCCTTTGCCGCGGCTCAAAAGTCAGACAAAATTTGATTGGTCTCGAACATTGTTCGACCGCGGCAGTGTTCGAATTGCCGCGGGTAGCACTGTTATATCAAAGGTTATATCCACTTTCGGTAACGACAACGAACATGCTGCGCACGGCAGGCTCACAAAATTGATACACCGCTTGAGTTTACTTTATTTGTTTATTTGATTAGTGCTGCATTTGTGCCGTACATTGGAATAAGGTATATAGATAACTCCATATTACAAACAAACTATTTTAAATTGTTATTTTATTGTTAGATTTTATATTCATATTTAAATAACGTTGGGTACTACATAGTTTATAGAAAAGTATATTTGTAATTAATACTCCAAACTTTTATATGTATCTTAACTCCATTGCTTTATTATCATACCGCTTATTCAGCTGTAGTATAATTTGCAACATTATATTCCTGTTAAAATCCATATATCCATATTACTAACTCTCTTTGGCAGACGATGTTACATAATATAATTCAGGAACAATTTATTGAAGAATTTGAAACTGTAATATGGATTTTGTTATCCTCGTCTAAATTTTATGTGCGTATATGTTGGTTGTCTGAAAACTGGGCTTAATAATAAAAACAACAATGTATTCTTTCGAAAAAATAATATTTTTCAACATAATTTCTTATATTATTACATTTCATCTAGTGGTATTCTTGTACCGGTATCCCATTCTGTAGCATATTTTTGGAAGTCCTGTAATGTACTTTATAATGATTTCTTGACTGGACAAAAAGCACTGATCAGCGAGGAACGTATACAGTTTGCTGCCTCAACTGACTTACAATTTAAGATGGCGTCTACTAACCTGGAGACCAATATAATGTACAACCTGGGAAAATCATACAAATATTCTTGCGCTTTCATGTCGAAGCAAATAATTAATGCTTTTGCAATAGAAGCGTTTTGATATTTGACTGAAATGTCTTTAGTATTCTTTTCCATATACAGTCCCTGCTCAATTTATTAGACTCACTCTAGAAATATCAGTTTTTTTTTCATTTCAAACACCTTAAAAGTATGTTCAAAGTCATACGAAACTGCTGAATGGGTTAAATAACAATTACTTAAGGGGGGGTATGGTTTGAAATATTTAAATTTTTTTATTATTTCAAATAAAAGTGCATACTTTCAAGAATACTCTCTGAAAATTTCAAAATAATCGGAGTAAAATTACCAGAGATACAGGGTGTTGAATATCCCTACCTTCGACTCGCTTTGCCGCGACTTCGCGCCAGCACGCTTGAGCGTAGTGAGAAACGTTAAACAACTGTTCGCCTTCTCTTTTGTAGATTACTCCTCGATTCAAAAAACATATTCCAATGTGCATCACTTTACGATTTGGCAGACAAATAAGAAGATGAAGATGCAGTTGTCAAAACTTTAAACGCATTTTTCTCAAAACTGCTTTTTCAAATGCGGTGGACATTGTAACTGAAAAACTACTCGGCCGATCTACCTGATATTTTGCACAGATTTTCTTTTGACATTTCTTGAGGTAACAACGTCGAGATATTTTTCTTTTTTTGCTTATTTTTTGTTCAACAATAATAAATCTGTTGATTTTCACAAAATTTTTACCAAAAATTTCATTTTTTTGATTTCTGAGTGATACCAAAAATTCAAAAGTCATTAAAAATAAAAAAACTCGATGTTGTGACCTCGTGAAACTCATAAGCTAATTAAATCTTTTTGAATTTTTTGATTCGTATGATCGAGTGTCGAGTTCTGATGTCCACCGCAAAATCCATTTTTTTGTGAGCTGCCTGTCAAAATTTGTCGCCAATGGCTTATTTTTCAATATTTTGGATTGATTTTTTTTCTAAATATTCTTTGAATTGTAGTTAATATGCTTATTTGATTTAAAAATAAAATAATTGTACCATAGCTTCGAAAAAAATTCACAAAAATGTGCTTGATTTGTTGATTTCAAACCATACCCCCTCCTTAATAATTGTTCTACATAATTAAGTTAAAAATGGTGAAAGTTTTTGATTGAATTGTGAAAACTTGACAGATGGTAATAGAATGGGCTAAAAGGGCACAATAACTCGACTTTTTTCAACTTTAGTTTTTTAGTTAAATTAGTGATTGGTGTTCAATTTTCGTAAAATTTGCAGTGGTGAATGTTAATATTGTTCTATGTGAACGTTGTTTTTCAATTTTTTTAATTTATTTTAAGATAAAAATAGAAATATATGTTAATTTCTAAAAGATGAATAATCTTCGATTGGAATTTTTTCATATGGGTGATAGTAAAAATCTTTTTGTTGAGCAAATCTCTCCTGTTGCTGCTCTTTTAGAAAATATCTCTTGTTGTCAAAAAGAAATATCAAAAAAATGCAGTGTATTTTAATCTTTAGTTCGAAGGTGGAGTCAAAAACCTAAAGGGAAACATCATGTTACATCGATTTGAAGGGGTTGGTATGGCAAAAAGATTTCTGTCACTCCCAGATGGCAACGATTTTTAATGAATTTGGCTGTAAAACACAGAAAAGTCACCCATAGCGATATACGGAATGAATTGGAAGAATCAGAGTGCTAAGTATCGGAGTCCACTGTACGCCGAAATTTGTATAGTATGGGATTCAAATGTCATAGGCTAGTTAAGGAAATAACTAAACAACCAACTATCACCATAAATGCTCAAAAGTCTTAGTTTGGGCCCATTTGCATTAATATTTTATGGTCATATAATTTTTATGCAAATTTGACGAAACTAAGCGTTTTTTGAGCATTTGTAGTGATGATTTTGGTTCCTGAACTGGCCTATGACATTTGAATCCTATATTGTACAAATTTCGGCGTACAGTGGACTCCGATACTGAACACTCTGCTTCTTCCAATTTATTCCTTATATCACTATGGATGACTCTTCTGTGTTTTACAGCCAAATTCATTAAAAATCGTTGCCCTCTGGGAGGGACTGAAATCTTTCTGACATACCAACCCCTCCAAATCAATGTAACATGATGTTTCTCTTTAGGTTCTTGACCTAACCTTCGAACTGAGTATTAAAATACACCTCATTTTTTTGCTATTTCTTTTTGACAACATGCGATATTTTTAAAAGAGCAGGAACAGAAGAGATTTGCTCAATAAAAAGATTGTTACAATCACCCATATGAAAAAATTGCAATAGAAGATATAGCAATATTAACACTCACCACTGCAAATTTTACGAAAATTGAACACCAATCACTAATTTAACTAAAAAACTAAATTTGAAAAAAGTCTACTCATTGCACACTTTTAGCCCATTTTATTGCCATCTATCAAGTTTTCACAATTCAATAAAAAAAATTTACCATTTATAGCATAATTATGTAGCATGATTATTAAGTAATTGTTATTTAACCCATTTAGCAGTTCCGTATCACTTTGAAGATACTTCAAGGTGCTTGAAATCCAAAAAAACTGATATTTTTCGGGTGAGTCTAATAAATTGAGCAGAGACTGTACCCTTATTGGTTTCTGTTGACTCGTTTGCATTTGGTTAAGTTTGTTTTTATTTTATATGTAATCCAGTTTTTGATTTAAGCCATTTTTTTTGGATTTTGATACAGGCGAGAAACATATCTGGAAAGAAAACTATTAAATTTATAGGTCTACACGTCTATTATTAACCCTGTTAATAGGTTGGCAAAAGACCTCTTTGGTCGAGTGAAAAAGTGGTTAAGCGCCCACACCATAGATATATAATACCTAGACTGCGCGCTACCATCTAAAACTAAGCGACGATTGAGACAGAGAACTGAGGCTAGGTGGGAAGTCTCTTTCTAATCGGAGATCATCAAATCGGCGACAGTAGGAAAGTGACGTAATCGATAAACCCAACGTCATTATATAAACCCCGTCGATTAGAAAGAGACTTCCCACCTAATAGCCTCAGTTTTCTCTGTCGCAATCGTCACCCTATGCTCACTCGCAATCGATAGCAGCGCGCAATCTAGATGTTAAATGTCTCTGGCCCACACATACTAAACCTAACCTAACTGTCCAAGAGGCAGCTTTGAAAAATCTCTTTGAATTTACTAAAGCTAGATTTTTCACAGTTGATTACTGTGATTGTGTAGAGAAACATACTGCGGTCGGTCAAGCGGAACGTAGAACAGGGGTTACTGAGAGGGTATCAAAGTTGCTTTCCTACGAAGGTAAATCCATTTACTAAGGCTGAAAATCAGTACACACATTCTAAATTAAACATAAATAAAAGTTATTATAGTCGGTCAGCTGTATGACGGGACAGAGCCGGTCGGCCGGCCCCAGTGAATGTACAGGGTTATTCACTATATTTTGACCCCCTTGTAAACTGCTTTATTTACAGAATTAGAAAAAAATGTAAAATACAAAAATTATTCGATTTTTAAATTATGATTTTTTGACATATATATCGTACTAGTGACGTCATCCATTTGTGCGTGATGACGTAATCGACTATTTTTTTAAATGGGAATGGGGGTCGAGTGCTAGCTCATTTGAAAGGTTATTCAATTCCCTATTCAGTAATATAAACATTAATATGATTAATTATACAGGGAGTTCAAATTTTTTTTTTAAATTAATTGTTTAATTAATAATTCAAAAAAAATTTTTGGACACCCTGTATCAATAATGATCTTAATATGTATAGTACTGTATAGAGAATTGAATAACCTTTCAAATGAGCTAGCACACGACCCCTATTCTCATTTAAAAAAATAGTCGATTACGTCATCACGCCTAGATGGATGACGTCACTAGTACGATATATATATATATGTAAAAAAATCATAATTAAAAAAACGAATAACTTTTGTATTTAAATTTTTTTTCTAATTCTGTAAACAAAGCAGTTTACAAGGGGGTCAAAATATAGTGAATAACCCTGTTCATTCATTGGGGCCGACCGACTATAATCACTTTTATTTATATTCAATTTAGAATGTGTGTACTGATTTTCAGCCTTAGTAAATGGATTTAATTACGTTCGTAGGAAAGCAACTTTAATACCCTCTCAGTAGAACCTTTGTTCTACGTTTCGCTTGACCGACCGCAGTATGTTTCTGTACACAATCACAGTAATCAACTGTGAAAAATCTAGCTTTAGTAAATTCAAAGAGATTTTTCAAAGCTGCCTCTCCGTCTATAACCCTATTATACTATATTCGTGCA
The DNA here is from genome assembly GCF_917563875.1 of Diabrotica virgifera virgifera. NCBI lineage: Eukaryota > Metazoa > Arthropoda > Insecta > Coleoptera > Chrysomelidae > Diabrotica > Diabrotica virgifera. The sequence continues at coordinate 221,409,262 of NC_065444.1, forward strand.
TTTTAAATTGTGTATGATTATAAAAATGCTCCATCATTTTTTCATTAGGGCATATTTGTCTGTTGTTGTTTTAGTATCCAGTCAATAATGGAAACAATATTGCTGTTACGTCAAATAAATATTTAATCGAGATATACGCTGTGAGCTCGTACGTACAGCAGCCATTAGCTGTCATATTACTGTCCAATCTTGACAAGAACACAATTAAATATTTTTTCTTTATAAATTCAATTGTTCTTTTAGCGTCAATTTTATAACTATTGTTCTGTGAATCTCATGTTTTATTCATAGTCTTGACGAAATATCTCAAGTAAGTGGAGAAGTATGTACCTATTCTGTGGATGAGAGTGAAGAAGTGTGTACCAAAAATTTTGTAAAAAAAGGCTATGTTGTAAGAAATGAAAAACCCTAAAAAAATTAAAAAATTAAGAAGTTTCTACGATGATTAGAACCGGAGATATTTCCAAAAACGAAAAAAACATGTTTTGATTTTTTTTGAGATTCTGTTTTGGTCCAGGGGACTAAAATTTTTTTGGTCGAATACTTTTTGATGTAGAACAACATGGTATTTTTATTTTTGGTATATCACTGGGGCATTTTTACTATCTTAACCGGCAAACCCTCTTTGTATAATTTAAATTATGTACACAAGGAATTAGATGAATATAAAAATGTATGTGAATTGTTTTTAATATCATAACAAGTTAGTTTAATGTTAAAAACAATAATTATATACACTTCAGATGTATCTAGCTGCTAATAGTCTAATAAGAACGAAAAATTATTAAAAAGCAATGGAGTTGATACCAGGTTGTTGATTTCGATTGATTAGCTGAATCTTTAAAATTAATATTTGTGGTTGATAAAATATTGTCTGTTTTTTTAAATAATTTAGATAATTTTGTACCATCCACAGATTTGCTAATCGTATAAATCTCATTACCTGGGTACATGATGTATGATGTATAGTGAACTTTACCAGATGCACAAAATAAAACTTTATATAATATTGCTGTGCTAGTGTAAATTCCCTGTCGTTTGCAATAACAATGATATGAACATACTTCAGAACAATTATATCCAAAGACTGACCCACAGTCTTCAGTTGACTGTTATAATAACGAATTTTTGGAAATTCCAAAAACTTATATTAAAATATTCATGTCAAATTGTTCATGTAGTTTTAAGTCTATATAGTTTAATTAAATATTTTATAATGACGATTTCTCGTAACCACTTTTTGTAAAATTTCAAATTTGGCGCTATAGATTTATAATGAGGTGTTTGTAAATATAGTTGTGTATTTTTCTTTTTGATTTTTTTTCTTTTTAATAAGATAGCCGATAAGTTAAGGTTCTTTTTCAAAATAAACTTATATAAATGGTGATCTGGTTGTTTAAATTTATTACTATCCCTTACATAGGTATAACGTAACAGAACATCTCAAATAATAGCTCAAAATGAAAATAAAAAAAGGAAAAACAGTAGATGCACAAATCGATACCAGTAAATTAAGGACCTCACTCATAAAACCATGTCTGACAAATGAAATCATCAATATATTAAGTCATAAAGAAATTCTGACCCCAACCAGATACAAAAAGAAACAATGGATGACGGAGGAAATTTTAGATTTAATGAAAGAAAGAATGGTTAAAAGAACAATTCGCAGAAGTAAAATACCAGAAAAGGCAGGGTAGTTTTAACATACATAAGAAAATTAATCACAATAGAAAAAGAAAACCGGGAATACTGAAAGATACTAATAGGAAACTTGTGTTGAATAGCTCGAATAGCATGGATATGTGGATGTGCATGTTTTGTTACGTAGATTTGAAAAAGCATTTGACAAAGAAAGACATGAAAAGTTACTCAAAATTCTAAAGACAAAAAACATAGACAAAAGGGACTTAACAAACCTTTACTGGAATCAGAGTATATATACAGGGTGCGCCAAACCTCTGGTCTTCTTTGATTACGGCTAAACTATGAGATATACAAAAAAATGTTAATAACAAAACTAATGTGTATCAAAGAGGTCTATAATTTAAAATTATTTTCAATTATACAGGGTGAGTCAGAACGACGGTATGAACCAAAGTTGTATTTTTTTAAATGGAACACCCTGTATATTAAATCATTTTTGAATATATTATTTAAAAATATGAAAAATTTGTATAAGGTCTTATAGGCCTAAAGTTAATAATTTTCGAAATATTTACATTTTTATTGAGAAAAATGGTAATATTTATAGGGTTGTGGATTATGTTTCCAAGGAAATAAAAATTTAGGTGATAGGTCAAAGTTTTTAAAATATAGTGTTATTTTTAAATAATTTAATATTTTTTACTTTTAGCCATAAAATATACAGTGTGATCACTATTTGCAAATACAAAATTTTCTCATTTTTTTTAAATGGGACACCCTGTATATTAGTTTTGCGTTTTGTAGTAAATATTACAACCTTTCTTTTGGTATAAGGTTGTATGTACCTAGCTTGCTTCGTTTTGTAGATATTTTAAAAAAACTATAGATTTTACGTGTTTGCGGATTTTTTATTTAAAAATTTTTTTGCAAAAAAAATAATTATAATCTGGTTTTAGAAACATACACCAAAATATAAAATATGAAAATAAAAACGTAATTAAAGATTAAAATAAATCGTATGCTAGTACAATTCAATTGAATTTAATAACTTTAAATTATTTTACAAAAAATATTTTACCATATTAATGAATGCATAAATTAGTTACTAAATTAAATCAACAACCAAATTTTAAATCAACCGTAGTAATTTTTCTACTACAGCAACTTTCCTGTACCAAATTAATTGTTAGTTAAATTGTATTTAGTTAAACTTTTAATTTACCTTTTAAATTTAAACTATTTAGAATGGGAAATAAGCCACAATATTATTAAAAAATGATTTTTATTAACGTTTCGACGCCCAAATCGGGTGCCGTTGTCAAAATACAAAATACTATTACAATAGTATTTTGTATTTTGACAACGGCACCCGATTTGGGCGTCGAAACGTTAATAAAAATCATTTTTTAATAATATTGTGGCTTATTTCCCATTCTAAATAGTTAAAATTGTAAAAATGCCACAAGAAAATAGCAGAACAACACTTTTAAATTTACTTACATACATCTTGAGAATATAAAAATTATTATAAAGTATGCTTTGAAACAAATGAATGTTAAATGTATCATCCAAATTATTTATTAATATAAATAGTATTTACTGGTGTCACAAAAACTGGTAATACTTTTGTAGTTGAAATTTTTGTAACAATTTTTTATATTTTAAATTTTAATTTTTTAACCGAAAATTTTTTGGATATGACATTTGTTTTGGGCGAAACCATTAGAAATTATTACCAGCTTTTGTGACACAAGTAGGTACATAGATACTATTTACTTCTTAATATACTTCCATAACGTTCATTTGTTTCAAAGCATACTTTATACGTTCTCAAGATGTAGGTAAATTAAAAAGTTATTAACTGATCTTACTCGTAAATACAATATAACTAACAATTAATTTGGTACAGGAAAGTTGCTGCGGTAGAAGAATTACTACGATTGATTTAAAATTTGGTTGTTTTTTTAATTTAGTAACTAATTTATGTATTTATTAATAAGGTAAAATATTTTTTGTAAAATAATTTAAAGTTATTAAATTCAATTGAATTGTACTAGCATACGATTTATTTTAATCTTTAATTACGTTTTTATTTTCATATTTTATATTTTACTGTATGTTTCTAAAACCAGATTATAATTATTTTTTTTGCAAAAAAATTTTTAAATAAAAAATCCGCAAAAACGTAAAATCTATAGTTTTTTTTAAATATCTACAAAACGAAACATGCTAGGTACATACAACCTTATACCAAAAGAAAGGTTGTAATATTTACTACCAAACGCAAAACTAATATACAGGGTGTCCCATTAAAAAAAAATGAGAAAATTTTGTATTTGCAAATAGTGATCACACTGTATATTTTATGGCTAAAAGTAAAAAATATTAAATTATTTGAAAATAACACTATATTTTAAAAACTTTAACCTGTCACCTAAATTTTTATTTCCTTGGAAACATAATCCACAACCCTATAAATATTACCATTTTTCTCAATAAAAATGTAAATATTTTGAAAATTATTAACTTTAGGCCTATAAGACCTTATACAAATTTTTCATATTTTTAAATAATATATTCAAAAATGATTTAATATACAGGGTGTTCCATTTAAAAACAGGGTGTTCATACCGTCGTTCTGACTCACCCTGTATAATTGAAAATAATTTTAAATTATAGACCTCTTTGATACACATTAGTTTTGTTAAAAACATTTTTTTGTATATCTCATAATTTAGCCGTAATCAAAGAAGACCAGAGGTTTGGCGCACCCTGTATAATAGATAACGAACCCAGTCCAGAAATTGAAATCAGGAGAGAAGTTAGGCAGGAATATAATATGTGTCCATTATGCGCCAGTCAATGGGAGCAAGAAACCCGTGTTGAGCTGCCCCCCCCCCCCCCCACTTGCAAAAATTTTGAGTTCGTTACACTGAGCAGGAATTTAATATTTTAGTCGGGGGGCTGACTACCCCCACTACTTAAAAATAGGGATATTGAATCGATCTTTGCGACAAAATTACGAGCTATTTATGAGCTCTTGAAATGATATAGTTTCGATTTTTGAGCTCATCCCCTTCACCCCCAAACAACCCTTTAATTGATTTAACTTAACGAGAAACATGCTGAAAAAATTAAAATATATCGTATCGGGGATATAATTCCTATAGCTTATATTATATTCTAAGAATAAACTCTTAAATCACGCGCATTTCGATTATTGAGCTACAACCCGTTCGCAAGAAAACTACCCCATCTTCCCGGCTTGAGTTGTACTTAAAATGCATTAAATTAATTATTTTGCCACTACATATCATTTAATAATTTATGAGCTCCAAAAATACGCCCATTTGGATCATAATGCCCGATTTCACCAACGATACCTAAACAGTTGCCTTGTTAAGTAATTCTTATCGATAGGAACTTCCTAAGTCAATACTTAAAAACAATAGCGTTTCATAACTAAAAGAACAGGTGCGGGAGCACGCCAAATAGAATTATATTTTAGTGACGTCACGTTGCCTAGCAACCGTCGATTCTCCCATTATAAAATTCTATTTTATGACGTCAGCAAAATATAATTCTATTTGGTGTGCTCTGTGCCCTGCTTATCTAGGAAATTCTTTCCTAGGTATTAATTCGGGTACGTTTGAACTATTTTTGATAAATAAAAAGAAGAATAAGATGACAGTTTCGTACTTTTTCGATTATTTGTCATTACTGTTTGTTTGCTAATTTGGTTTTATTCAGTTTTGTACTGTTATAGTTATTTTATTTAGTATTTAGTTATTTGTGAATTAAGTTCGTATATAATAAATATAGTTTTGTATGTTATTTGTATATGTACAGTGAAATGGAGGAAGAGAAAAAAGTTGTAAATTTCACATATGACGAAAAATTAAAGTTAGTTGAATTGTCATTAATAAAATAATTTTAAAATAAATAATACGTTGAAAATTGCTTTTTATTATTAATTTTTAATGACACACTTTTAGTGATATCATGAATGGGTTTAATTTTGTCAGTAGACCTGTAAAAAACTCCAAATGATTTTCTATATTTTCCAACACATATTATACTCGTATTATTAGTATATTTATAAGATAATACAAAATTACAACTACTAATATTACAGAATAACAGAAATATTAAGGTAAGAAGCAAATTATTGACAAACGTCACAAGTACATTAGTCAAAATTGTAAAAATATAACCTGCCTGTCAACGATAAGTAATACCTAAAGTTTAGGGAGATCGAAAACCGTATCCTAACGTAAGGTAATGCTTAAGCGGTTTAGGCAATTCTTATCGTATGGTGAAATCCGTTTTAGAGTTAGGAAGTACCTAAACCCACTTAGGTAATTTTTAAATATTTAGGTATCATTGGTGAAATCGGGCATTAAATTGCAATTCCTTTTGTATAGTGCAGTCACTGGAGGTAAAAATCAACTATTACCTTCAATTTCGGTGAACCTTCATCGATTTTCATGAAAATTGGTGAGTGGGTATAGGATACCTCAAGAAACAAAGGTGACATGGTGCTACCTTGCGCCTTTACCCTGAGGGTGGATACCGCCCCTTCTCGGGGGTGAAAATTATTTTATTAAAAATAACTCCACAAATCGATAGAAAGACAAATTATAAGTAGAATTTGTTATATAAAGTTGTTAAAATACTTTTTGAGTTATTGAAGATCAAAGATTTTAATTTTTCGTGAAAAAATGCATGCTTTAAAGCGGTTTTACATACAGTACAACCTCGTTTAACCGGACTAACTGGGACCAGAAGCGATCCGGTAAATCGAAAATCTGGATAATCCGGAAATATAATAAGGTTAATAAAACTACATATGAAATGATAACTTACTATATTTACACCCTATATGATTTACGCGAGCATTAGTTTTTATTGACAAAAAAAGTCATTGATCTTCCTTTGTTTTAATTTTGTGTGACGTTTCAATGCGGCACGATGACGTAAACGGATTGATCCGGATAAAATTTCATTCCGGATAATCCGGACATCCGGATGAACGAGGTCCGGATTAACGAGGTTGTACTGTACATCACTTATACGCCAGTCAATGGGAGCAAGAATAGAATATTACCTCCGAATTCTATCCTACTGCAAGGAATTTAAAGAAATTTTGGAAATAGCCTCTACTTATCTCCTAATTCAAAGTCTACCCTATGCCGATGTGTGCTTTTATCTTGGGGGTGGTTCCCACCCCTTCTTAGGGGTGGAAAATTTTTTGGTTAAAATTACCACGGAATTCGCTAGAGAACCTAATTTTAAGCAAAAACTGTTCTATAATTTTTTTTTAAAACTCAATACTTTTTGAAATATTCGTGGTTGAAAATTGGCCATTTTCATTGAAACATAATAGGTACCTTTTCGAACGGTTTTTTGCGAATACCTTGAAAATTATGCATCTAACTAAAAAAACTATATTAAACATTTTTGTAGGTTATAAAAAAACAAAGAGACACTTGCCTTCATAAATCTTCTAGTTATAATACAAAAAGAGATGGTAGGTGAAAATAGTTTATTTTTTGGTACATTCTCAAATTGGTGTATTCAACTTGAAATAACAGAGAAACGGTCGATTTTAGGTGTATAATGCTACTAATACCTTTTGTAGTGCTTGAAAAGACCTTTAAAGTGAGCTATATTAAAGGTCAACTACATTAAAACTAAGCGAGATATCCTGCAAACAAAATTGATAACCCCCATCCACCAAAATGTAAATGTATCGTTTTCCTTTCACAATACCTTTTATTATAGTGTTGTTTCTATGTTCAAAAAATTGGACGGGTTTAAAATGAATGGTTTTTGAAAAAAAAAGATCAAATTATAGAGAGCATTTTTAAATTTTCTTAAAAATCTTCCTTTTTCTCCATGTAACTTGAAAATGATAACGAGATAATGAAAAATAAAATGGAAATTTTTATCTGAAAAAGCCCTACATTTTTGTGTGGTATCTTTTTTTCGTATCTCTTATCTTTTTCGAGTTACATGGAGGAAAAGGAAGATTTTTAAGAAAATTTAAAAATGCGCTCTATAATTTGATCTTTTTTTTTTCAAAAGCCATTCATTTTAATCCAGTCCAACTTTTTGAACATAGAAATAACACTATAATAAAAAGTATTGTAGAAGGAAAACGATGTATTTAAATTCTGATGGATGAGGGGTTAAATATACTTTAAATATACTTCACGTCATTTCTTCTTAAAATACATTAGTCATAAACTTTTTTGCAGAATATCTCGCTTAGTTTGAATGTAATAGACATTTAGTAATGCTCATTTTAAAGGTCTTTTCAAGCACTACAAAAGTTATTAGTATCATTATACACCTAAAATCGACAGTTTCTCTGTTATTTCAAGTTAAATACACCGATTTGAGCATGCAGCAAAAACACAAACTCTTCTTACCTACCACCTACCATATCCCTCTTTGTATTTTAACTTTTAAGATTTATGAAGTAACGAATCTCTTTGTTTTTTATAACCTACAGAAATATTTCATATAGTTTTTTTGTTAGATGCATAGTTTTTAAGGTATTCGCAAAAATCCGTCCGAAAAGGTGTCATTTTTCAATGAAAATGGCAATTTTCAACCACGAATAACTCAAAAAGTATCGAGTTTTCAAAAAATAATTATAGAACAGTTTTTGCTTAAAATTGGGATCTGTAGCCTCTTCCGTGGCTATTTTAACCAAAAATTTTTCACCCCCGAGAAGGGGTGGGAACCACCCCCAAGATAAAAGCGGACATCGGCATAAGGTAGACTTTGTTTCTTGATTTATTCCCTACTTACTGTAAAAATATCAAGTAAATCGATGTAGTAGGATGGAATTCGGAGCCAAATACCCTCATTGACTGCCCTATTACTATTTATTGTATAATGTTACAGTTCAAGTTGATTCTCAGTTAGAGTTTACTATTCCTAGTTCGAGTCAACTCAAACTAAAACGAGCAGTAAAAGTTGATTTATAAAATTTAACTCAACTTTTACTACTTGAAGTAGACTCTTCCTAACTCTTGTTAGTGAAAGTAGATCGCGGGAAAAAGAGAATCAACTCTTACTATTAGTAGAAGTTGACTAAATTTTGGATCGCTTCAGTAAAATGTAGAATCCCACGTGCTTTTTTGATGAGTGCGCATTTCTTTATTTTGACTTTCAACTACTATCACCATTTGAACATACCCAGTAACATTTTATTTAGAATCGGTTATTTGTGTTTATGTTGTGGAAAGAATCAATTCTTACTAAATAGCATTGGGAAGATTATACTTTTTCTAGTTGGAATCTACTTTTACTAGGAAATGTTGAATACAAATCTTCATTTTAAAATTTATAATCAACTTTTACTAAAACCAGCCGTTTGAGTTGACTCAAACTAGGAATAGTCAACTCTAACTGAATAATCAACTTAAACTGTAACATATACAGTGAATCCATTTTTAAAGAAGCATTACAAACTGAAAGTGAAGGAATAATAATGACCAACATAAGAAAGGCTGATGACACCGTGATTATGGCAAGCTCTGCTGAACAACTCCAACTACTACTAATTTGTGTGAAAAATATGGACTAAAAATGAATATAAAAAATACTAAATATACAATCAAACATACATTTGGGAAATGTACCGATAGAAAGAGTTGATAAATACAAATACGTGGTTTCGATACTGCAATATAGACTTAAAAACTGGACATTTATGCAAGAATTCATAAATAAGCTACAGTCATTTGAAATGTGGTGGTACAGAAGGATGCTGAGAATAGCATGGTCACCGAAGAAAACGAACAAACAAGTATTGCGAGAAATGGGCAAAGAATACGAAATAATAAACATAATAAAAATAAGAAAGTTACAATATCTGGGACACGTAATGAGAGGACAGCGATATGAAATTCTAAGACTGATAATACAGGGAAAGATAAATTCGTCAGAGAGATTAGTCGTCAAATTCCAAATTGAATATTTCAACGTGAAATAATCAAAAATGAAGCACTTTTCATGGAAAACTCATCATAACTTGTTTAAATGTTTAAAAAAGCATTATTCTTGTTTTTTTTTAAATTCTAACATAAAAAGTAAGCAAGATACGCTCAGAATAAACTTGATCCCATTTTTTGGGTAAAAAAACTGGTGAAAGCATCAATAATTAGCATCCCAAATGGAATTAATCCTTACCGCTTGACAAGCTACTTTACTTATGTATTGTTTATATGATCTGTGAGTTTTATCGGTATAAAGGGCTTATTTATAAAAGGGCCGTAGTAGAAAGAGCTTAAACAAGTCACTAATCACGAGTGTATGCATTTTTTTTATTTGGCTTAATGCCTCGACAACTAATGACCATTGGCATGGTACAGTGGATTTTTCAATTAGGTACCTAGTGTAATGGGTAGTGTGTGTATTGAGTAAATGTCTTCTTACTTGCAAAGTCGTCATTGTTTTTGCAAAGAGACGCTAATTGTATCCGAACGTCTGCGGTCCCTCCGGTGAGTACCGATCCCACAAGGATAGCAACTATTATCATTTATTAATTTTTAATAAATGAAAAATTCTCTACCCAAGGTATGCAAATTTTGAACAGTCACATCTTAATCAATTTTTATCTTCCAAAAAAGCAAAAATCTCAAATATTCAGAAAAGCAAAACCTACATTTTTTACTCTTTACGATTTTTGGTACCACTAATAATTTTTAAGTTATTTTGAAAAAAATGCATTTTTTTTCAAAATTTCAAAAAATTTGTTTTACTTTAAATCCCAATGTTTTGAAATATAAGCACTGTGAACCGGTGAAACTTACAGATCATATAAATAAATTACTTATGTTTTTTCAAGATTTTTTGCAAAAAAAAGGAATCAACATTATTTTAAGCTTTACTTGCTTAATGTTGATACTTGAAGCTTGTTTAAAAAAAACAAAGATAAAACTTAATAAAAAAGTTGTAACGTTACAAACGTCACATCTTTGATATTTTACTTTTAAATAATTATTTTACCTTATTTTCTTTAATAATTATCTTCTTCTATTTGGTTTACCCATTTCCCCCTTTAAAAATTGGTTGGCGCTCTTTTATTATCCTCTTTGATTATCATTTTATTATCCTTTTTTATTATCTTCTATTTACTATATCTCTTTTCATTTAAATCAACATACTGAACGTACCCTGTATACATTCTTACTCCGTAAGTATCTGTCTCAATTCGGAACATGCCCGCCACCTATGTCGCACTGTCATGAAAGTGTCACTTCATACTTCATTCCTACCAGAAGACACAAACTGGAAGGGAAAAATTAATCCTTAAAAAGGCATGTAATTCCAAAATTAAATCATTTTCGTTCCATCAAATCATCTCTTGGGTTTTTGGAATAAAATCTACTTTCTCCTTTCGGGAGCATGAAGCCCATCGCCGGCGATGCACCAGATGGCTGACAACCTAACATCTTTAGACAGACAGCACCCAACATCATAGACATCACCAAGACCGTAGCTGCAGCAACCTAGGGCCATAACACCTGCCCAGGTCTACAAGTCGACAGCAGTACCATACGACATCAAGAAGATACCATCAGCTACCAAAAGCCATAAGTATAATCCAGAATTGTTAGTTTTTGGCAAGAATTTAAATACATTTGTTAATGCAATTTACTAAGTCATTTTATTTATTATATCTTTATGAACAATAAACATGATTGGTTAAAATATATTGTTTTGTTTGCTACCATTCTAAATTTTCAGAGTTCATATCTAAGGTTAGGACAAGACGAACACACACCTGAGTGACTGAGCTAAGCTAAGGGTGTGACGATGGCTATCTTAGTTGATTGAAGTAATATTTTCGAATATTATTTCAATTAGCGGGATAGTCAATCGCCTGACTCGTTACAAAGTTGTGATAATTTTTCACCGAAAAGTGCTTCATTTTTTGGTTATTTATGTTGAAATATTTGATTTGGAATTTGTCAAATAAGAATCTACTTTTCATTAGCTGCAGTTCTGCTTATACTGGGTCTACATACTTCATACATACACCATTTTTTTAAATTTTGTATACGCTATATTTTTTAAGAATATTTTTTCGATAACCCAGATAGCACAAGTACGTTTTATGGACATCCAATGGACGTACATCTGTGTACATTGGAACGTCCAATGGACGTCCCGCTAAGGTACAATGGACATCCGCTGGACGTCCAACGAATGTCCAGAGTTCACAAAATTGGACGTCCATAGAACGTCCGCTACAAACGTACATTGTACGTTGTATTGAAGCTTTCAGTGTACACCTTATGTACATTCAATGTACGTCTTATGGACATTTGTAGGGCACTTTTCAGAAAGAAATCTAGTATCCATAATTTTGTGAATACATAGCAAAAAGCCTTTATAGGAAATAGTTCCTTATAATACTAAACTTATACTTAAAAATATTACACAAAAGACCTTTTTATTTCTCTTTACTATAACTGCATTATAATATATACTTTATTATAGGAACTAGGAACTTCATTAATGCACGACTGCACTTGCACGATAAACAGAAAACACAAATATATCACAGGATGTATTTTCATAAAGACGAGATTCAGATAATGACGCCCTAGGAAGCATGCACATTAAAAGAGGTTTACTCTCTGTTCTGTTTCTGTTCCAAACTATTTTTCGAGTCAGTACCGTTGTTGTATATTACAAGCGCGTTTGCCATTCTGTGAATTATCATAAATAAACCATCCTTCAGTATTCCACAACAATTAACAGCGATAATCCCCTAAAAGTACCTGCCTAATACTTCCTTTCACGACCGATAGCGCGAAGAGCGACAACGTTGTCAAGAAGATTCTCATTTAGTTTGTATTGGGACTTAATATAATAGTCGCGTTTTGTGTAAAATATCCATGGACCACAAATGAATGTCCAATGTACGTTGAAATCAAACGTCCAATGGACGTCCCGTAATGTACGTACATAGTACGTCCAGTTTTGGTCCATGGACGTTTGGACTTTAAATGTACGTTATATGGACGTACATCGGACGTTGTGTGCTATATGGGAAAATACTAATTTTTGAGTTATTTGCGAAAAACCGTCTAAAAACGTGTTTTTTTTTTGTTGAAAAATGAACATGTTCACTCGCAAATAACTCAAAAAGTATTGATTTAGTGAAAAAACTTGATAGAACAAAAGTTACGAATTAATCAGTTTATCCATTTCCGCACTTATTTTGAATGTATGTTTTTTCACCCCCAAAGGGGTGGCACTCATACCCAGGGCAAAATCACATATCGACACAATATCCCTTTTTTACTTTGGCATATTAGCTATTTACTATTAATGAGAAGTTGTTGCGAAATGTAAAAAAAAGAGAATGATCTTTTTTTAATTGTCGTAACTACTTTTCAAAACAACATAAATATCTGTAAATTTGTTTCAAGTAAATGGTCGCTATAAAGGGGCCTACTTCTTATGGCTACCTAGGGCTCCATGGTGCCTTAAACCGTCACCGAGTATGGTTTGTTTATTTAGAGTTTTACCCACTGCTTACTTATCTCACTGCTTCAAATGTTGCTTCGTGTAATAGTTATTTTTCTACAACCACTATTCAAAGTGCACTTTTCTGCACGGTTTTATGTTAGCAAACTTGATATTTTCTCACAGTATAAGATATTTGACATTAGTGTGCAGAAAAGTGACGTTTCTGTGCCGCAAAGTGACGTTTCTGTGCCGCAAAGTTCTTTTCTGCACAGTTGACTACCTCATTCTGAGTATTCTTTTTCTCATGATCATCTTTCAGTGCGTCACAGTTTTTCGATTTCTCTCTAACGCATTAAATTGTATGTGACAGAAAAAAAGGCACGTCTTTGAATACTTTGGTAATTATTCTAGTTCGGTGATTATTCTAGTTGTCGATAGATGGCGCCATAATCAAAAAAGAATTATTTATTAAATAAAATAATAATATTATCAATATAATCTGTACAATTTATAAGACTATACAAATGAAAGAAAATACCATTTTATAAATGCAACAGACACAATCGATTTGGTTTTATTCCAAATTGAAAATAAAATTTGACAACTGTCAGATTTAACAAAAATGTCACGTTAGAATAAATGTCATAAATGTGTATTATCACGGACTTACCTTTTTTTCTATAATTTGTGACGCACTGAAAAATGTTCATGAAAAGGAGAATAACGTTATATTCTGTTTACATCCGTGGACTACCGCATTCTGAGTAACGTTATATTCTGTTTACATCCGTGGTTAAACTTTAGACAAATATATAACCTATAAGACAATTATTATATACTATTTTTACTACAAAAACGTTATTACGTAGGTCAAAATTTTTGACGTAAGAGAACTGTCAAAACATTAGAATGTGACTTTTCATTATTGCCGTGTTTATAATAAACATAGTAATAATGAAAAGTCACATTCTAATGTTTTGACAGTTCTCTTACGTCAAAAATTTTGACCTACGTAATAACGTTTTTGTAGTAAAAATACTATATTTAACTATAGCATAGAAACTAAATTATGGATGTTACAACTGTTTTATTTTACAATTTTATTCTTATTAAACATTTTATAATTATCAAATAACCAATAAGGATTTAGCAACCTGTGCAAGAGACGTCGAATGAAGTAGGTTTTGTGTAAATCCGTGACTGCATAAATATAATGTCAATAATGTGTAATAATTGTTTAAATTTAAACAAATTAAGGCAGTGCATTAATTTTTTAACTGATTTCTGTGCAATTTATTTAGGTATAAGGAATTTAAATTGATTAGTAGGTATTAATTAAATACAGTTTAAAATTTATCACATATAGTATTTTTACTACAAAAGCGATATTACGTAGGTCAAAATTTTTGACGTAAGGGAACTGTCAAAACATTAGAATGTGACTTTTAATTATTGCCATGCTTATAATATACATGGCAATAATGAAAAGTCACATTCTAATGTTTTGACAGTTCTCTTACGTCAAAAATTTCGACCTACGTAATATCGCGTTTGTAGTAAAAATACTATAGGTACCTATTATAATTAATCGTCGTTTGGAAATTGTGATTTTTATTTTTAGGAAAAACTGTGCTTGTAGAAAAAGTATAGTGTGAAACACGTGCAGAAAGGTAATTTCTCACTCGTTTGAATTGCGGCACTCGCTTGCGCTCGTACCGCAACTTTTCAAACTCGTGAGAAATTAGTACCTTTCTGCACTTGTTGCACAATATACTATTTCTTAACAAGTGCAGAAAGTCATTATTTTCCGCACGCGACTGCAGTTTGCCGAACGACGCGAAGCGGGAGTTCGGCAAGCAGTCGAGTGCGGAAAAGAGACTTTCTGCAAGAGTTAGGAACAATATTTTTTCTAAGAGTCTTTAAAAAATTACCAAATCTTAATCAATTAATTTAATTAATATGAAAATATATACACAAATTAATTCTTTGACAAGGTTGTCAAAACCAAACTTTCAATATAATTAGTTCGCATTAGCATGACGATGATTCAAAACGACTATTATTGTCTACCGATTTGACTTTCGAATATTATGTCAAAATAATTTTATTTCATCGAATTGTCGCGTTAATTTCATTAAAACAGGAACACAATAAGATATATTTGAAATAAATTAGTAAATAATATCTAAATATTAGTTTATTGCATGTATTATAATTACTTTAAGGCCATATTAACATATCTAAATTAACACGCGTGCGGAAAAGTAAAATCCGCGTGCGGAAAAGTAAAATCCGCGTGCGGAAAAGTAACACGCGTGCGGAAAAGTGAAACTTTCTAAACTAAAATGCGTGCGCGAAAGTAGACATTTTTGCACCCTCGTAGAAAAACATATTTTTAGATGTTCGTATTGTATTGAGGATATTCAGAGGCTGGTGACCAGAATAGTTTGGAGTTTGGACAAGAATGCGGTCTAACAATGAACGTCAAGAAGACAAAATTTATGAGAATATCGAAAACTCAAAGAAATAACGAGAATATCCTCATAAACGGAAACAATGTCGAACTAGTAGACAAAAATGTACATATCTTGGAACAATAATTAACTCCACAGGTGGTTACTTCCAGGAAATCAAAATCAGAATAGAGAAGGCTAGAGCAAATTTTAACAAAATGAGAAAAGTGCTCTGCACAAGAGATTTGAAGTTGTATCTAAGAGTTAGGTTGGCTAGGTGCTACGTTTTCTCGGTTCTGTTTTATGGAACGAAAGCTTGGACCTTGAATGCAGCATCAATGAAATGATTATTTATTTATATTAGTTTTACTCCTAACTGAGTATGCGGGACCATTTTTCGTTGGAATTGTACCGCACTGGACAGGCGAGAATTGAGATGCAACTTTTAGATCTCCCTCAGCCTACTTTGCTCCGGCAATTCGTTGGTTTACAAATTTTAGAAAACACGAAGGTGTTTTATGCAGGGAAAGATTCAAGGAAAAAGAAGCATAGGGAGACGCAATTCTAAGCAACTTTTGTTCTATAGAGTTTTTCACAAAGTCAATTCTTTTCGAGTTATCTGCCAGTGAATATGTTCATTTTTAACAAAAAAAAAACATGTTTTTGGACGGTTTTTAGCCAATAACTTTTATCGAAAAAAATATTCTTAGCAAAAATATGGCTCAAAAAACTGAAAACAAAGTCCGACTGTGCAAAGTGTCTGTCGGATCCACAAAGTGCAAATCTTGACTCATCAGTAAAAATAATATTAGTCCAGTAGTTAATATCCCAATCGACATGTTCTGGTGCCAAACTTAAACTTGCTGTACGATGTGCATTCATTAACAGTGGAGCAGTAGAGTAGCGGGTATTCTTGCTGATTCCAAATTCCCTTAATCTGTTTCTAACCGAATTGACATTTTACGAACCGAACATTACGGGCAACGGGCTGTGGAAAGATTATTTCGCAATTGTCCAGCTGTAACATGATGTGTACGCAAAGTCTGTAGATGTAAATAACGTTCATCTGCGGGGTTAGTGGCCCTTTGAAGTCCTGGAACTGGTCTTCTTATGTATCCTCCACTTTCTCCTCTATACCTTCTTAAAGCATTATTGAAAAGCTGGAGTGGTGGATTGCCATAACATCAGCAAGATATTGCTGCGATCGTCCACCTTCAATTAAACCTACAATTTGGGTTGCTTGTTCTGACGTTATATTACTCATTTTTTTTGTAAGAACGCGCCTCCTCATTGAAAACTCAAGCAGGCATAGTGCACAGATCAAATTCTCGAACGCAAATGTCAAAAAAAATATTCTTTTTTAACAACGTTTTGTTTGCTGTCTTTTTTCTGCAAAAACACACTTCTACTTAAAATGTTATGGGTTTCTAGACATCTAAACAAGACGATATACGAGTATTATTTATAGCAATTAAAAATTATTTTTAAACTTTCTTTCTGTTTCAAAAAGTATGCGATACTTTTTGTGATTAGTGTACAGGGTGTTTGGTAAAGAATGGGCCATAGTTTAACCTTAGATTCCTGAGGTTAAAATAAGTCGATTTAAGCTAACTTACCTTAGTACAAAAGTTGATAATAACCGAAATACAAGGTGTCAAAGTTAAACTTTTATTTTATTTATTTTTGAATATTTCCTGACAGGCATGGGACAACAATACGAAATTTGGTAAGTGGTGGTGGTACTGTACACCCTACTAAATTATGTTAAACAAACGTTTCTGGCAACTAGCAGAGGAGTACGACGGGGGAACGTGAATGGTTGATCCTTCCCAAATGCTACGCCACTGGCGGAATTTCTATTTTAGTGCAATTTTTTGATTCTCCAGTACTTTCTATGTAAATAACATACCCTTCATTCGTAACGATAAAGCCATTAGTTTTGGAGATATTTGAAGCTAAAAACGAATGAGCATAATACATTAATCAAAATAAGTGTGCCTTTTCATTTTTAACCTCAAATATCTCGGAAACTAATGACTTTATCGTTACGAATGAAGAGTATATTATTTCCATAGAAAGTATTGGGATTCTAAAAATTATGCTAAAATAGTAGTTTCATCAGTGGCGTAGAATTTGGGAAGGGTTTACCATTCACTTTCCCCTGTCGTACGCCTCTGGTATTAACCAGAAACTACTATTTAACATAATTTAGTAGGGTGTACAGTACCTACACTTTCTGCCAAGTATCATAAGGATATGTCAAACAGTTTTATAGTACCGGGCACACATAGTTCTTAAGTTTTAAATAAAGAATAGATTATTAAAAAAAAAGAATACTTTAAAATAATTTTACATATCAGTATGATACTTTACAGAAAGTGTAGGCACTGTACACCCTACTAAATTATGGTAAATAATCGTTTCTGGGTACTCCCAGAGGCGTACGACACGGGAAAGTGAATGGTTGACCCTTCCCAAATTCCACGCCACTGATGAAACTGCTATTTTAGCATAATTTTTAGATTTTACAATACTTTCTATGCAAATAATATACTCTTCATTCGTAACGATAAAGTCATTAGTTTTCGAGATATTTGAAGTTAAAAATGAAAAGGCACACTTATTTTGATTAACGTATTATGCTCCTTCGTTTTTAGCTTCAAATATCTTGAAAACTAATGACCTTATCGTTACGAATAAAGAGTATGTTATTTACATAGAAAGTATTAGAGAATCAAAAAATTGCACTAAAATAGCAATTCCGTCAGTGGCGTAAAATTTGGGGTCAACCATTCACGTTCCCCCGTCGTACGCCTCTGGTAGTAGCCAGAAACGTTTGTTTAACATAATTTAGTAGGGTGTACAGCACCAGCACCACTTACCAAATTTCGTGTTGTTGTCCCATGCCTGTCAAGAAATATTCAAAAATAAATAAAATAAAAGTTTAACTTTGACACCCTGTATTTCGGTTATTATCAACTTTTGTACTAAGGTAAGTTAGCTTAAATCGACCTATTTTAAGCTCAGGAATCAAGGTTAACCTATGGCCCATTCTTTACCAAACACCCTGTATAATAATAGATACTTTCATCTACGTATTCGCAAATTTTCATTCTTCCTTTATTTTTTTTTAGGTTTTCGTAAAGTTTTGTGTTTTTTGATCGGACTATTATTCTTAGTTGGGTTTTTTTATTGTCTTACAATCTAATCGATTATTGATTTTATGTTCTTTGTTTCTCGAAACTACGTATAAGCTGTGTATCAATTCATGTGGGAAGCGTCCATTCTAAGATTCTGAGTTGATTTTAGTTGCATAAATCTATGAATCTTCCACCATTGTTGTTCGTGGTATCTTATTCGTATTTTCCTACCAATTCATCCCCATCTTTTCTTCCTAATCTACGGTAAATATCCCCATTAATATTATTTTCAGCTATGGAAATTCTTTTTACGGAATATTTATACGGAAGCTACAGAAATAATAATTATTTTAATTGTCAATAACATAAAAAAGTTTCTTTTTATTTTATATTACAATTATTATTATAGAACATATAAATAAATAAAATATATACAAAGATTGAAGAGTATTTGATAAAAATTAGTCAACAAACAGTATAAAAATGTTAACATTACCAATTTATATATTATTACTTAGTCGATTCAGTGATTCTTCTAATAATAATATGATTTTTACTAAAGATAACAATTTATAAGAGCTCTTTAAAAATAATAAGATAGTTAAGTATTTTGTATCGGAAATGAACTATGTATTAATAACATTTGTTTTTTAATTTAGATAATATATCTAACACTGACGATGTAGGCACCAGCGACAATAAATCACAATTTACGAGAATGGTAATGAAGAATTATTTAATAATATGTATCATAAAATGGACATGCAGCTCTGGGTTTCAAAACAAATATCATGAAAACAAAAACAATTATTATAGGTAGAAATAATTACCCAAACGCAAAGATAATGTCGCTGGAGAAGAAATCGAACAAGTTAGGCAGTTTAAACACTTGGGCTGTCTGCTGAACGAGGGTTGGGACCCTGACACTGAAATAAAGAGCAGAGTAGAACAAGCCAGAAATGCTTTTTTGAGGCTTCGTAAATCTTTGACTGATCGCAAGTTGGATTTCAACCCGAGATACAAGATGCTTAAGTGTTACGTTTAAATAATACTGCATACTTAAGGCATATATATTATACACTTTTCAGCAATTGGTACTCGAAGGAAAGATAGAGGGTAAGAGATGTCCAAGGCGTAAAAATATGTCATGACTGCGTAATATTCGCCAATGGACAGGAATACATACAGTCGGAAAAATGAAAGAATACCCATGAACGAACCTATAAAACACGCTGTATTTTCCTGTCACCGTGTCACAAAGAAAATTGTCCAGTGCAAGTACATGTAACAATAATTATTACATGTACTTGCGCTGCCCAATTTTTTGTGTGATACGGTGACAGGAAAATACCTCGTGTTTTATATGTTCGTTCATGGGTATTCTTTCATTTTTCCTACTTGTAGTTATAAAATGGTTCTGAATGCTGCTAAAAACAGAATAATTTAATCCTGACTATCTAACATGTTACCTGACAAGACAATGTACGACGGACGCCAAGAAGAAATGCACCTTAAGAAGAAGAATAAGATGGACTGAGATGCACTTAAAAAATGAAAGAAAATAAACCAAACTGCAAAATAAGATGAAAAAGAGATCAATATATAATTTCAGTTAAGATACAGCAGGTATAACGCCAACAACCTATGAAAAAGAGAAAGTTTAACCATTTACATTTAACCATTAAAAATAAAATTATAAACACTTTTATTATACATAGTTCATTTTTGGACAATAATACTTTAATTATCATTTTATGTTAAGAATATGTAAAAATAGTAACCTCTTTAAATTCAGTTTTTAAACTATAACCAAAAAACAAGCGCATTATTTTCCTGTTACATATTTGTGGAAGTTAAATAGGTTCTGTTTAAAAACTGAAAATCATAAAAATTTGTAAGGTGTGTAATACATAAATGTCTCCAAGAAGGTAAAACATTCTCTATTGATAGTCCGTCCTAGATATTATAGATTTTACTTTAAAATGTGTCAAATATACATGATATTATTTTACAATAAGAAGTTTTATATTTTTAAAAATTATTTATTCTCTGTGTTGCAACATAACATGTTTGTCTCTTGTCTCATAACAAGACAATAAATAAGTTACTAAGGAGTGTAGGTTTTAATAACTTATTCAACATGAACAAATATATAAAATGTGCACGCAAGCGCGAATAATGTACTATTCTCTAAAGAGTATAAACTCACTTCGTTCGTGTCGAGACGCTAATTCAGTGAAGCCGTGTCGTGGCATTACTTCCGTCTTCCGTGACGCTCTTTAGGTCGTCACAGAAGTAGCGCCACGTAAAGCTTTAAAATAGCGTTTACTTAAAAGTTATAAAATTAATTTGTTGTTTCGAAAAGTGCAAAATGGGGCAAAATCGTCAATTGTTTATAACTGTTGTAAAAAATCAACCTAGTATTTATTATTACGCCCAAAGTTGTATAATTACAAAATTTTTCGCGTAAGTACGTATAATATGCATAAGTGCGACAGAGAAGCACCATATAGTGTGGTGCGCTGAGGCGGCTTAAAAATCGAGTGGACGCGCATAATATAACAATTAAAAAACAATGGTCTAAATTGAAATAAGCCCCGATTTTTCTTCAGAATCTTAAAATTGAATGATAACGGACTATCAAATATGAGAGATTTTCTATTATCAAAACTTTTGGACTTTCTTAGAATTGATTTGTTTGCATAAGATCACAGAAAGGTTTAATATCCATTATTAAAATAACATATTGCTTAGGTAACTATAAAAGTAATAATATTTTTTACAACATATTGCTTGCACTTGTACAAACACTTGCACGATTGGCCTATTAGTATTTATTGCATACTAAGATTTTTGAAGTTATACTTCTTTACGATCGAGAGTGAAATTTTATAATGCCGGGCGCATGCGCACACAGACAGTATGTATTTCGTTGCTAATCTTTCAAGATATGTACGTATCAGCGCTGTCAGCGCAAATAAGTCATATTATATCATATAAAAGGATATATTAGTGTTCTTAGTAAATGTATTATTTATTATAATTTTTGTGTCTTTGGATTTGTCTTCCTCGGGAATAAGATATTTATAAGCTGTGAAAGCAAAAGGGATATAGCTCGGTGGTAGAGCGTGTGACCGGAGATCAAGAGGTCCCGGGTTCAAATCCCGGACGATTCATATTCTTTTTTTTTATATTTTTGGTATCGTTCTAATAAAAATTTTTTAAAAGTGGGAGGTAAAGAAAGTTAGTTTAATATTTAAATAAAATACAAATAACCTGTTAAGTATATTAATTTCGTTGAAATCATAATAATAGAAGTATAACTTCTTACGTGCGTACAAAGTACACACACATTCTTTTTTTTTTACCAAGAAATTGTTGTTGCATTTTAAAAGATGCACGAATTAACAATACCGAATGTTATTGTTACAATTTATGCTGTTAATATATGTTTAAAAATATTATTCAATATACTAATAGCCCATCCTGTACAATTAGATCAAATATGTAGCTAACTTGTTACGCTGAAGTAACTCTAAGTAAGTGGTAGTTAATTGCACAATACACTTTCTGATTGCAAAGTTAAAATTACCAATATACAATAATTGTATTTGTAAACCAATATACAATATGACTACTCAAATTATATGAGTGAATTAAAATATTGATCCATAAATGCGTAAAATAACAAAAAGAGTAATGTATTTTTTCTACGACCGTTTAATAACATGCTCATTATTCACTATTTTTGAATAGATAATATCGCCCATTACTTTACCAGTGAGTAATAGTTCATTACTCACGGGTCATTAATAAATAAACTTTGACACAAATTTTTCATGGGGAACTTAACACGAGGAAAGTGTGTGCTAACCTTTTGCCAAGCCTAACGGCGGAACAGAAAATGCATCGTAGACATTTGTTCTGTCATCCTGAATTGAAAAGAACTGAGACTCAGACAATGGTCATAACTTGTGAAGAAACATCATCATTGAACCCCTATGCGGGGTTGGCTTCCCTAATTGCATTTCTCCATACACAATTTGATCTTGGGTCATATCAATGTTAATCCCCTTTAACAACATGTCCTGCCTTATCGCCTCCCCCCAGGTCTTCTTTGGTCTTCCTCTCCTACTCCTTCCAGGAATCTGCACTTCAGCTATTCTTCGTATTGGGCGATTAAACGTCTTGACGTTGACATGGACCGTTCAATATGATCCTGAAAACAAGAGGCAATCCATGCAGTGGAAGATTCCAATCTTTCCGAAAGTAAAAAAAAGATGATAAGCAAATCCAAATTCAAGGCAATTTGGATTGCTTTCTTCAATGTCCGGGGTGTAGTTCACATGGAATGAGTAGCACAAGGTCGAACAGTGTTAATCAATATTAGAATTTACAGGTTTTAAAAGGTATGTTTTAATGTTGTTCTGAAGCTATTTTCTTGTGGCATTTTTATAATCAACTATTTTCAATGGGAAATAAGCCACAATTTTACCAAAAAAGTGATTTTATTAACGTTTCGACGCCCAGGTCGGATGTCGTTGTCAAAATACAAAATAATACTAGATTAAACAAAAATGTTGTTGCTTAGCAAAAAACTCTTCTAATAATTTATTTAATCTGACTCATTTATATCGGCAATTCAGGCATGTATTATACATTTTTTAAGTAGAAGACTTTGAAATGATATTGCCAATATTGATGAGTTGCGTTCCTGGGACGACTTTATTAAAAGATAGTTCATTCGATTACATGAAATCAACCTCAACTCAAGAATATCCGCCACAAAAAATCATAGCATGTGATCTGTCTTTAAAATGACAACCAAATGCAACGGTGGCAGTAAAATTCTCGCGCTAGAGATTCCATAGTAAATCACGAGAGAAAACCAGGAAAAAACCTCGTGATACTATCCGACATCGTAAGTATTTGGGCTTACATTTAGTTTACTCTCAAAACTAATACCAAATTCTGACTTTAATATAATATATGCTATTTTAAATTATAAATAATATTAATAATACATAGATATTATATAAATAATACTAAAATATAAAATTTGTACTAACTCGATATGTTATTGACTTACTAATCGTGATATTTTCTTTCTATTGACTTCCTCTTTCAGTATGGGTAACCGCATCCTACTGCATTCTACCGAAGAATTTGCGACACAATTGTTTTCATTTAGCATAATTAGAGCCGCTTCTTTGATTTTTCTCTTTTTACTATCTGTTTCTTTCAGGACTATACTTGAATCTCTCCACTGAACTCTATGTTTATTATCCCATGCGTGTTGACATATTTGAGATCTATCATACTCTCTATTTTTAATATAAGACTGATGCTCACTTATTCTAACGTTTAATGGTCTTGATGTTTCACCTAAATAAAATTGTCCGCATTCACAATATGTATAATTAATATTATTTATAATTTAAAATAGCATATTATATTATATTAAAGCCAGAATTTGGTATTAGTTTTGAGAGTAAACTAAATGTAAGCCCAAATACTTACGATGTCGGGATAGTATCACGAGGTTTTTCCTGGTTTTCCCTCGCGATTTACTATGGAATTTCTAGCGCGAGAATTTTACTGCCACGGTTGC
The DNA here is from genome assembly GCF_917563875.1 of Diabrotica virgifera virgifera. Lineage (NCBI taxonomy): Eukaryota > Metazoa > Arthropoda > Insecta > Coleoptera > Chrysomelidae > Diabrotica > Diabrotica virgifera. Next base: position 221,433,612 of record NC_065444.1, read on the forward strand.
GTTTGGTTGTCTTTTTAAAGAAAGATCACATGCTATGATTTTTTGTGGCGGATATTCTTGAGTTGAGGTTGATTTCATGTAATCGAATGAACTATATTTTAATAAAGTCGTCCCAGGAACGCAACTCATCAATATTGGCAATATCATTTTAAAGTCTTCTACTTTAAAATGACATGCATGAATTGCCGATATAAATGAGTCAGATTAAATAAATTATTAGAAGAATTTTTTGCTAGCAACAACATTTTTGTTTAATCTAGTATTATTTTGTATTTTGACAACGACACCCGACTTGGGCGTCGAAACGTTAATAAAATAATTTTTTTTTTGGTAAAATTGTGACTTATTTCCCATTGAAAATAGTTGGTATGTTTTAAGTTACATGCATTATATATATTTTTTGGTTAGTGACTTAATTGGTTGTTTTCTATTTTCTCATGAGCCGGCCACTAGCAAAATTAAGAGATTTGAGAAATGTAGAATTAATTGTACATATTTTCCAACTTTGAATTATTTTACGCAATTACACTTCTTCGACATTCCCCATATCGAAATAGGCCTTTCCCAATATCGAAATACGCCTTTTATTGTTTACGGGTGTTTTAACTTTGCGTAAAAAATTATATTTAATAAATGTTTACACTTCGATAAAATAATTAAAATATCTATTAAACCGAGATGAATGCAACTAATAATAAAATCTATTTCACTTAAGATTTCTCTTACATGCTCCTTTTGTGGGTCTAGGACGTTTCATCGCCGCCGTTTCGATGCCGCCAGTTCGATGCCGATGCCGGCCGATTCATCGCCAGTCAATTAATCGCTATCTGATATATTTCCGAATTTTCGACAGTTACAATTATTAGTTATTTTTAGTATTAATTAGGAATTCTAGGAAATGCGAGATATGACTGCGATGAAATGGACTGGCGATGAACCGGCGGCATCGAAACGGCCGGCGATGAACCGGCGGCATCGAAACGTCCCATTCCGTCCTTTTGTCCACAAAAATGGTTCCAATAAATGCATAATACATATTATAAAAAATACTATGTGAATATATTCCGATAATAAATTATGTATTACACTTAAAGCGTTGCACTTTTTATTTCATATTTTATATGATTCCACAATCGATCTGTAAAAGTGCTAATATGTCTTTTGTGTAGGCCGTAATTTAACTAATCTGTTCCAAAGTTTCATAAAATACATTATACAAACCCACATCCACCTATTTCTAGCCTATACACCAGGGCGCATCTGTAAAAATATTAGTACATTTGGATGTTGAAAGGTGACTTATATTTATTTGCAGAGATTGCTTGAAAATAACTCATATAATAATATTTGAGTTATCCTCCCACTCAAAAAGGTCCGGAACATTGTTTAAATAATCAAAATGTCAAAATATGTAGGAAAAATTCGATTTTTTTATTGGATTTTTTTATTATAACTTTAAAACTATTCATTTTCGAGAAAAGTTGCACCTACATAAAAGTTGCGTAATTAAATTTCCTACAATATAGGATTAACTGAAAATTTTAAAAATGGTCACCCTTGTTGCAAAATAGCAATAATTTCGAAAAAAACATAAAAAACAAGTATTCGCATTTTACCTTTTTCAACCATTTATGCTACACTTAGGACCTTCATATTTTACCCAGAAATACTTTATGATATGATAAAACATTACTATAAATTTCATTAAGATCGGTTTAATAGATTTTGCAAAATAAATTTTGCAATCCAGCTTTCGCAAAAAAAATTCATTTTTTCAAAATGTTGCATCTCTGAAAATAAAGCAGACAGCAAGTTGAATTTTTTTTTACATATAAAAGAATACTGTACCTTTAATTTGCAATTTGCAAAATTAAAATCGGTTAACTACCACGGCGTCAGGATTTTTTTTTTAAATGAACATTAATTTTTGGTGCTACGCGCAGGACAGCGAATACGTTCGCTCTGATTGGGCATTCCAATGACCTTTGATAATGATAGATAAATTTTAATTTTTAGTACATTTCGAAATAAATAAATAAATTTGTTTATTGCAAAATAAAAACACATACTCTGTCCTTTGAAATAACACTTTTTTTAGCAAAAACTTTCTTTGTTCATATATTTTAACTTAGAAAATAAAAAGTTTTATTTTTAAACATATTATGCAATTGTTTACACAATGTTTCACAAACAATAATCAAACTAGTTTGATTTTTGTGGAACTAAAATATAAACATACAACAAAATATAGAGTAAGAAAATAATATATTAGATAAAGATTGGAAGAAATTTTGGTGGAAATCAAGTTTTGTGAATCGAACAACGCTGTCGTGCGCGTAGCACCAAAAATTAATGTTTATTTAAAAATATTCCTGACGCCGTGGTAGTTAACCGATTTTAATTTTTGCAAATTGCAAATGAAAGGTACAGTACTCTTCTATTTGTAAAAAAAATTAACTTGCTATCTGCTTTATTTTCAATCCTGCAACAATTTGAAAAAATGAATTTTTCTTGCGAAAGCTGGATTGCAAAATTTATTTTGCAAAATCTATTGAACCGATCTTAACTAAATTTACAGTATTGTTTTATCATATCATAAAGTTTTTCTGGGTGAAATATGAAGGTCCTAAGTTTAGCAGAAATGGTTGAAAAACGTAAAATGCGAATACTTGTTTTTTATGGTTTTCTCGCACTTATTGCTATTTTGCAACAAGGGTAACAATTTTAAAAATTTTCAATCAATCTTATATTGTAGGAAATTTAGTTACGCAACTTTTATTTTTGAGCAACTTTTCTCGGAAGTGAATACTTTTAAAGTTATAATAAAAAAACGAAGAAAAAAATCGAATTTTTCCTTCATTTTTTGAAATTTTGATTATTTAAACAATGTTCCGGACCTTTTTGAGTGGGAGGATAACTCAATTATTATTATATGAGTTAATTCCAAGCAATTTCTGCAAAAAAATTTAAGTCACCTCTCAACGTCCATCTCAAAACAGATCTGCCCTGGACTACTAATCATGTGACAGATTTTTTGACTGGAAAGAATGGCATACGATACGTGATTTGAAGGCGAATTTCAGTTTGGTTTCAAGAGTGAATTCGGTATAACAGAGGCGTTATTTGGCATCCAGATTCTCAAAAAGAGATATTGACATATAAATAATGATGCACGTACCTGCTTTGTCGATTGCAAGAAAGCTTTTGATAATGTTAAACAAGATAAGTTAATTGCTATGTTAAATGACATCAGTTTGGAAGGACGGAACATTCGGATAACAGTCGGTTTGTACTGGAATCACACAGCTGACAATATAATTAAAGGTCAGAGGCCAGAAGAGGTTCCTATTAAGAGAGGAGCTCGACAGACATATGTGTCTTCTCCGTTTTTGTTTAATTTATATGTAGAAAAGACCTTCGGAAAAGTTGTGGAAGACAGAATAGAAGGTATAATTATAATGACAACGGAGTAGTTATTTACAACTTAAGATAAAGGTACTGATGGCACAGTTTTGCTAGCAACGGATAAATATGATTTACAGATACTTCTCTCAATGGTAAGAGACCATAGTAGAGAAAAGGGTTTGAATGTTAACACAAAAACCAAGCGGGTAGTCATCAGCAAAAACAAAAATATAACTGAATAGAGTTAGGTGAATGAAAAAAGGAATTTACATCAGGAAATCAAACGCAGAATACTAAAAGAACATAATTTAAGAAGATACAAAACGTATTAACCACCGATCTTTCTATAAACCGTATGTTTCTCTAATACTTAGAATGGTTAGGTATTAAAATAACAAACTCCTTAAAAAGATAGAGGGATTTGAAATGTGGATCCACAAGCCCGTTTTCAGAGTCTCCTGGACGGATAGTCACAAATCAGGCAGTGCTGGAAAGACTGAATAATATTGAACTTAAAATTATATTTACAATAAAGAAGATAAAATTTGAGTTTCTTGTCCACATCTCTAGAGGCATAAGACATCAGTTCCTACAGCTTATATTGCAAGGAAAGATAGTTGATCGAAGAAGCGTGGGACATGATAAGCGTTCGGAATAACATCGGTTGAACTATTCCGTCTAGCAGTATCGACAGTGGTCATATTGATAGCAACCTCTACCATTGATTATAAATATTCCTCTGTACTTATTAATCAATGCCTCTACAGAAGAGGCTGAATGCAAGAAGAGAGTAGAATCGAGATGTAATATAAAAAATAATTTTGTTCTGAAGCTATTTTCTTGTGGCATTTTTATAATCAAGTATATTCAAATGGGAAATAAGCCACAATTTTACCTAAAAATGATTTTATTAACGTTTCGACGCCCAAGTCGGGTGTCGTTGTCAAAATACAAAATAATACTAAATAAACAAAATGTTGTTGCTTAGTAAAAAATTCTTCTAATAATTTATTTAATCTGACTCATTTATATCGGCAATTCAGAATATATAATAAATGTATAATACGTGTCTGAATTGCCGATATAAATGAGTCAGATTAAATAAATTATTAGAAGAATTTTTTACTAAGCAACAACATTTTGTTTATTTAGTATTATTTTGTATTTTGACAACGACACTCGACTTGGGCGTCGAAACGTTAATAAAATTATTTTTAGGTAAAATTGTGGCTTATTTCCCATTTGAATATACTTGATTAAAAAATAATTATTTAATAATGGCTACCTGTAAAGTTTCACCGGATATTCATTATATGGCTGACAATCTCGCTAAAGAGAAGTTTGTACCTATTTTATCGGACCAGCCACCACCATCCTTCACAAATACAAGCAATTACCAACACTCTTATAACAAGATCCATACAACTAAGCGATGAATACAATTAAGAAGGAAAAGTTAAAAAAGAAAAATGGCATCTCAAACCGAAACGGCTGTAACCAACAAATAAGCACGAAAGATACAGAATACCATGATATTACTCCGATAGACAAAACCACCACAATAGATATATCAAAAGCTGATTTCTACATCAAAGAAACCACAGACAGAATTGGACGGCTTCTACGCAAACATGACATCGCCACTGCATACAAGCCCCTAAGAACAATCAAATTTACATAAAAAAAGCCAAAAACGAAATAGCTCTTAAAACTCAAGGAGTTTATAGCATATTCTGTGGCACTTGTGACCAATAATACGTAGGGCAGACCAACCGACGAATATCCTCTGAACTAGTAGATAAGAACACGCTCTGTATAAGAAAGCATCAAACCACATCAGCACTATCAACATCAACACAACATAAAATTGAGCAACAAACACGTCAAGAAATAGCGGGAAACCAACACTATATTGACAAGAGAAACAAGGATATTTAGAGAGGCCGAAGCCCAAGGTGGCATGAATACAAAGCACGACGGTCTAAATTTACATCAAACGTGGAAATCTCTGATAAAAATTGGATTCTTTCAACAGACCAAAATCCGACGTAACAGAATGTCCGAGAAGGGGGCGGACCCTCCAGCTCAACCGAGACCGTTCAATTCATGGTATGACATAAGACCTCGCACAATATAAAAACACAAATACACGCGACCAAATACGACCAAGCTATTCCAGATTCAACTTCGATAACATCGTGTATGTCAAATGTGATTTTTATGGAATGAGGCCAAAGGACCCCTTGAAATTCAAATTCAACGAGAGGAATCTTTAATAACTCATCAAATGTTGAACAACTTTGAATAACGACATTGAACAAAATTATCGTGTTTAAATCGTCAGGGAAAGCTAACACTTTCTTACAATATTTATATCTCTGCATATGGAAAACGAAAAAAAACTATTTATTCAGGTTCCAAGCACGTCAAATGATCGATTATAAATACTAGATTTCACGCCTAAAATATATTTTCACAAATTTTGATTTTCACAAATTTTCAACCGAGCCACCAGACCCTGATGAAGAACTGGAAGAACTAATTAGCGCAGCATGTCCAATGTCCCTTCCAATCAAAAGTTTTACTCCTATAGAAGTCAAGAAAGAAATAACCAAACTCAACTCACGAAAGGCTCCAACTTATGACTTAATCTCGGCACAAGTACTAAAACAACTTCCTCGTAAGGCCATTATTATGCCAACAGTAATATTTAATCGCATGCTAAGTTTATCATACTTTCCAAAAATATGGAAATTTGCAGAAATCATAATGATCCTTAAGCCAGGCAAAGCGCCCAATGAAGTAACATCTTATCGACCCATCAGCCTACTCCCAATCGTTAGCAAAGTTTTTGAAAGATTGCTCCTACAAAAAATATACGCAGATCATGAATTCCTAACATTACTACCAGAACATCAGTTTGGTTTTCGGGAAAATCACTCTACTACATAACAAGTCCATCGAATAGTAAATGAAATATCAAAAACTCTCGAAGAAAAGAAATACTGCAACGCTGTATTCCTAGATATCTCACAAGCGTTTGACAAAGTTTGGCACATAGGTCTGCTTGGCTTTGGCAATCAAATCCTACTTAGCAAATAGATATTTCTCAGTAAAATTCAAAGACCAACAATCCAGCCTCTGTCCTATTAACTCCGGAGTTCCGCAAGGTAGTGTTCTCAGACCGCTGCTGTTCTCGCTCTACACAGCCGATATACCAGAGTCTCATAATACTACGATCGCTTCCTTTGCTGATGACGTAGCAATACTAGCTGTAAATGAAGATCACATACAAGCCTCACAAGACCTGCAACACCATCTGGACATACTCAGTGAATGGTACACAAAATGGCGAAAAAAGTAAACAAAACAAAATCACCTCAAGTAACGTTAACCAACCGCCACAACACATGCCCACCTGTAAGAATGGAAAATGTACGAATACCAACAGTAACAGACGCTAAACACCTTGGCCTCCATCTTGACCAACGTCTTACTTGAAAAAACATATCCAGACCAAAAGAAGACAACTAGACTTGGAATTCCGGCAAATGTATTGGCTTCTTGGACGCAGATCAAAACTCAACATCCAAAACAAAATTCTTCTGTACAAAGCAATACTCAAACCTATTTGGTACTAAGGACTACATCTCTGGGGCTGTGCAAAGTCAACATCACTGAATACCATCCAACGATTTCAGTCTAAAGTTCTAAGATCAATAGTGGATACACCATGGTACGTAACTAATCAAACACTTCACGAAGACTTAAATATACCTTTCATCAGAGAAGAAATCCATCGAGCCACGGAGTCACAAAATCAGCGTACCATTCACCATGACAATGAGTTAGTAAGGGAATTATTCCATAATGGCCCTGCCACAAGGAGACTAGAAAGAACCTGGCCTCAGGACCTATTTTAAAACTTAAACATAAATAGAATAAGATGAGACATCATTGGAAGTCTCTTCTTCATGCCCAAAATCATGGAACAAATTTACTTAATACTCTTTTAATAATGTAGATTGTAAATAAACACAATTACATAAAAAAACAAATTTTGATCATTACATTATTGTACTACTAACAGTGTTATTTAATGTTGAATTAAAACACTCAAAGGTTCAAAAGTTTCCAGAGTCTTTCACAATAACAAACAATGAAAACAAAAACAAATAACTGCAATTGCCGATTTTTCATAATCAAACTGATAATAGTATGTAGCATCCAATCCGAAATATCGTACACAATTCGGAGTGAGTGACAATCCGAATTGTCAATTTTTGAAAAACAATTTTTGCATAATTCCAAAGGAAATATTTTGTTGTGTGTTACTCGTGTATATATGTGGATGTGCTTTGTATTCCAATATATTTAAAATAAACGTACAAATTTACAAACTAATCTTTTTGTACTAACAAATAAAATTTTATTATGTATTACTATCAATTAATATGCTTTAAGTTAAATAAAAAAATCTAAATGTCTACAAAATAATTGACGAAATAAATATTTGACTATGATTTACTTTTTCCTACCCGACGGTTTTACTTTATTTCAGAAATTCTATGATTACTTTAACATCACTTAGTATGTGGTAAGTTTAGATAACTGGAACTATTTGATATTTTTGTTTTCTATTTTGAACTACTCTTTACATTTACCCAATAAATATTTTGATACAAAACTAAATTCTAATGAAAAGTGTTTAATTTTAATACAGGGTTGAAAGAAGTTTATTTTTTCAATAAAAATTATTTTTCAATTTTGCGTTTTTTGGAAAAATACTAATAATTCACTTGTATAAAAGTTACTGTTACAATTTAATAGAAAGTTTATTGCCTCGACCCTGTCTGAGTCCTTAATTGATCATTTATTAGCCAAAAAAGTGGAAATATTATTCGTAGTGTAAACTTGGAGCATTTTTTTCTCCGGACGTTTCACACGTAAATATACCTTTGGAATGGCACCTTATACGCTGTTATTATAATTAGAGTGGAAAATAAAATAGGCTTTAGCATTCTTCAAACATTCCTTAAATAAAATAGTTCCGTCATGCAATGAAAGAAATTTGGAAGAATTCTTTTATTATGATTTATTGAGTAAATCAAATGAGGTAGAAAAAACAATACAGACTTGAAGAGTTAATACTTTTTAATAAATTTTAATTGGGTAACTTGTTTTAATAAATAATTCTGATAATTAAAAGACCAAGTTTTCACTATAATGGCATATAAAACAACATAATGCTACATCCCACCAGAATGAAAACAATGGGAACCTTCTCTAGTTCCACCTCCGAGCCTTCTACAATTTGCAAGCCATACGGATGCTGAGACTAAGGAAGATGAGGGAATTCTACAATTTACAATTCACGTCCCATCTGCTCAGCGCTGTAAAGTTCCAACGAGAATGGTTCCCTTCGTACTCCAATCAGAGTAAATGTAAATAAAAAATGAATAACCATTTTCAATTTCGTTGCAAAACGAAAATACAGCCGAACCGTATACCAGTCCAATCAGAGAGTGCAGCAAGCACCTCTACCGATTTCGTAACTTATTAGTCTCTTATCAGAAGGCACATATGCTGCTCTCTCTGATCCAACCAAAACAAACCCCAGCGTGCAGTCCCGGATTGCAACGAACGAAATGGCATAGATGCCCTAGCGGCAACTGCTAGCAAAAAGACTAAGATTTGACCTCTAATGGCATATAAAACAACATAATGCTATTCTACACTACACCAGAATGAAAACAATGGGAACCTTCTCTGGTTACACCTCCGAGGCTTCTACAATTTGCAAGCCATACTGAAAAGCCATACAACTTAACCGAGCTGAGCAGATGGGACGTGAATTGTACATTGTAGAATTCCCTCATCTTCCTTAGTCTCAGCATCCGTATGGCTTACAAATTGTAATCTATGCTATTTCGTTCGTTGCAATCCGTGACTGCACGCCGGGGTTTGTTTTGGTTGGATCAGAGAGAGTAGCATATATGCCTCCTGATGAGAGACTGATAAGTTTTGAAACCGGTAGAGGCGCTTGCTGCACTCTCTCGTATTTTCGTTTTGCAACGAAATTGAAAATGGTTATTCATTTTTTAATTCTGATAATGTAAATAATTTTTTATAACACTATTTTTATTATACAGTGGACTCTCTCTATAACACGGATATTACGAGGTTTCGCTTATAACGAGGTACACTAGATGTCCCATGAAATTCCTATTGAACTATAACACCCCTATAACGAGGCATATTTGGTTATAACGAGGAAAAATGAAATCGAACAATATGTTTCTTTACCTGTTTTTAGCGCAGTAATGGCTATAAATAAATACCTAAACTGCCTGTATATAGAAATGCCCAACATCTGTGTTATTATCGAGGCCAGTGTTGTAATAAACTTCACCGTCTGTAATAAACTTCTTTCTGTTTATCTATCCACCGATATTGAATATTTCCGATGGCGAAGTCTCATTGTTTAGGTCGACCATCATCATTATCATCATGCAACCTCTTCTGTCCACTGCTGGATATAGGTCTCTCCCACTCTTCACTGTTCTGTGCTTCTTGTTGCCATTTCTTGGATATTCGGTTAATGTCGTCCATCCAGCGTGTTGGTGGTCGTCCTCTGCTGCGTTTTTCTTCTCTTGGGCGCGTCAATTAGTTTTCTGGTCCATCTTGAGTCTTTCAGTCGCGCTACGTGACCTGCCCAATTCCATTTCAGCTTGGCTATATGTTCAACGACATCAGTGATACCTGTTCTTTTCCTTAAGTCTTGGTTCCTTATTTTGTCTTTTTCTGTCACGCCGAGAATCGATCTTTCCATACGCCTTTGTGCCACTCGCATTTTTAGTGCTGTTGTTTTTGTGAGCGTGAGAGTTTCTGCTCCGTATGTCATAACAGGAAGAACACATCTTCCGTTTCATAGCTGTCGGGATGTTGCTCTTAAAGATGTCTCTTAGTGAACCATACGCCGCCCAAGCAAGTGTTATTCGTCGTTGAAATTCGCAAGTCTGATTGTCCTTGCCTATTCTGATTTCATGACCGAGATATATTTACTTTCCTGTCAATTCTACCACTTGATTTTGGATGGTTAGGTGTTCGCTGGGAACTAAATTTGTCATAGATTTGGTCGACCGACCTGACCAAATTTACGACAGGTCGACCATCGACACCTAATAAACTACGTAAGAGGCATCAAAACATTTCAATATTATTGTTGTCTGATATAACGAGATCCGCTTATACCGAGGTAATTAGTCGGCTCACCGCCCGATGGCACCACTATCGCAAGAGAAATTTACTATCGTGAAGATAGTAAATCTATACCGAGTGGGGCAAAACGGTCACAGGGCGCTACTATGCCGAATTATTGGGCCGGTTCAACACTGAAGAAAGAAAGTGCACTTCCACCATGACAACCAGCTCACACCTCAGCCGTCGCCATACCAAATTGTGCGAATTTGGACTTGGACTATATTTTTGTTCAAATACTTCAGGGTTAGAATTGTTGGACACATTTGTTGTTACGTTTTGTATCAAAATAAATCGGGAAAATATAAAGGTATGGTCCTTTTCATAGGCATTTTTCAGTGCGTCACAAATGATAGAAAAAAAGGTAAGTCCGTGATAATACACATTTATAACATTTTAGTTAAATCTGACAGTTGTCACATTTTATTTGCAATTTGGCATAAAAACAAATAAAATTGTGTTTATTGCATTTATAAAATGGTATTTTCTTTGATTTGTATAGTCTTATAAATTGTACAGATTATACTCGTAGATATATTATACAGTGCTAGTCAAAAGTCCGTACCCCCCCTCTTATCTTTTGAACGGTTTTACCTATAATAGTGAAATTTGGATGGAGGAAATTAACTGACGTAAGCTTCTTAACTAGTTATGACAGGTGACGTAATAGTGACAGATGACGTTACAGAGCCACTGTGACCGATAATTTTAAATGGGACCTTATGGCAAGTGATACCTCGTTTGAAAGGTATTCAAAATACCTACTCAGCCATACTATTTTTTTTGTGTTTTAGTTGATTTTGATTTTGGTGAATAAATTAAATAAATATAATATTGTAGCTTCGCATTTAATTAATAAAAATTCAAATGTACGCCTATGGATTTTTTGTCAAAAAAGTTGAGGTTTTTCGATTCTCTAGTAGTTTTTACGTCAACGTCAACCTTTTTGACAAGTAATCATAGGCGGAATTTTGAATTTTGAATTAATTAAATGAAACTACAATTTTATATTTATTTCATTAATTCGTCAAAATTAGCTTAAACTTAAACAATATTAGTATGACTGAATAGGTATTTTCAATACCTTTCAAACGAGGTGTCACTTGCCATAAGGTCCCATTTAAAATTATCTGTCACAGTGGCGCTGTAAAGTCATCTGTCACTATTACGTCACCTGTCATGACTAGTTAAGAAGCTTACGTCCGTTTATTTCCTATCTCCAAATTTCACTATTATAGGTATAACCGTTCAAAAGATACGAGGGGGGGTACGGACTTTTGACTAGCACTGTATAATTCGTAAATAATTTTTTTCGATTACAGTGCCATCTATCGACAACTAAAATAAATGTTATAAATGTCTGTAATCACGGACGTGCCTTTTTTTCTGTCACATACAATTTAATGAGTTAGAAAGAAATCGAAAAACTGTGACGCACTGAAAGATGCCTATGAAAAAATATTAACATAGATGTAACTATCGATGAATTTATATCTGCAAGATGATCTTATTTTAAATTCGAGTTAGTACTGTAGTTTACTGTTTAAAATAAATTTGGCACAATTAAAAATGTCGTGGAATGTAACTAATGCTACAAAAACGTGAATTGTTTTAAGTTTTAAATAACAGAGTGTAATTTAACTGTGTCATCATGAAAATTCAGACTAGGATCGATATTTGGCAAGATTGAAAAGACATAGTCCCAAAATAATGTTAATTGTTCATGAAGTTGATATAATTACTAAGATATAAAAAAGTTTTTCGTTAAAGCGGAGAACATTTTACGATATGTTCTTTCGTAACAGTTCTTAACAAACTCACAACTGGTAGTGACCACGGACTAATTAGAGCTAAAATATATATTAATACAAGTTTCAATACATAAAAGAAAATATAAGGTAACAAATTATATATACACACACCGGCAAAATTAAAGGAACACCTTAAAAGTAGGACATGTTTGATGTCTCGAATTTCCTTAACCAGTTGTCCGATTTGAGTGATTTTTGAAGATATTCTTCTTTAGGCGCGATTCGATTGAGGGTAAAATTGTACATAAATCTGCGCGCCTGCGCACACAGACAGTATGTAGTTCCTTGCTAATCTTTCAAGATAGGTGTTTATGTATCTGTATCCGTGCAAATAAGTCATTAAAAGAATATATTAGTGTTTTTAGTAAATGTATTATTTATTATAATTCTTGTGTTTTTGGATTTGTGTTTCTCTGTAGTAAAATAATAAAATATTTACACTATTTGTCGCCGTGTTGTGTAATTATATCCGAAACTTACATGTCAATTAGAAGGACCTCGCTGGTGTAGTTGCTAGGGCGTTAGCTCCGAGATTGGAATGACGCGGGTTCGAATCCTGGGCGATTCATATTTTTTTTTATTTTTGGTTGTTTTAATAAAAAATTTTTGAAAGTGGTAGATAAGAAAGTTAGTTTAATTTTTAAATAAAATACAAATAACCTGTTAAGTATATTTACTTCGTTGAAATTACCTATATAATAGAAGAATATCTTCTTACGTGCGTACACAGTACACACACATTCTTTTTTTAGTGAAAGCTTCATTATTTAAGAATATCGGTGTAATAATATTGTTGCTAGACAGGTGTGCCGGATGGAAAAATCATACTGTGTTTTTTCCTTAAAGTTCGGAACACCCTGTGGAATATTCTAGCATATATAAAATATTGAAATTAAAACTTAATTGTAGTCTTACGCTTTCTTAACATTTTATTTTTTGGTTCATTTGCTGATGTTGGATAATAAAAAAGTTAGGTACGTTAACAACTGTTATTCAATGTTCTTCATCAATAGAGGTGTTTCTAACTAAGTGCAACAAACTTTAAGGGATAATTCTACATGAAAAATAATGATCGTTTGCTTTATAAACATATATATCCGCAAATGTTTCGTGTCCGAGATACGGGATGTTGAATTTTTTCTTACAAACTGACGATTTATTTATTGCTCTAAAAGCGGTTGAGAGATGCAATTAAAATTTGGTAGGTTTTAAGAGGTAGTTATTGCGCTTTTTTGACATAAAATTAAGAATTTTATATTCACCATTGACGTGCATATGGGTATAAACATTTTAGATATATTCCGTATGCACGCCAATGGTGAATATAAAATTCTTAATTGTATGCCAAAAAATTCGCAATAACTACCTCTTAAAACTTACCAAATTTCATTTGCATATCTCCGGTTTTAGAGCATTAAATAAATCGTCAGTTTGTAAAAAAAAAATCAACATCTCGTATCTCGGAAACGAAGCATTTGCGGACATATGTTTATAAAGCAAATGTTCATTATTTTTTATGCCGAATTACTCCTTAAAGTTTGTCGCACTTATTTAGAAACACCCTGTATTTATGAAGAACGTGGCTAGTTGTTAAAGTACTTAACTTTTTTATTATCCAACATAAGAAAATGAATTAAAAAAGAAAATGTTAAGAAAGCCTAATACTACAATTGAGTTTTAATTTTAATATTTTATATATGCTAGAATATTCCACCGAGTGTTCCGAACTTTAAGGGAAAAACACAGTATATTGTTACACCCGGTATAAAATGACATTTACCTGTCTAGCAACAATATTATTACATCGATATTCTTAAATAATAAGGCTACAACATACTAAAAAAATAACTCAAATCGGACAACTGGTTTAGGAAATTCGAGACATCTAACATGTCCCATTTTTAAAGTGTTCCGTTAATTTGGCCGGTGTGTGTATACTCGACATGGCGAAATTAAGAGAACATCAAAAGGAGTATAAGAATAGAAACAGAAAAAACACACTCGAAAAACTAAATACCGCCTTAACAAATATCATATTGCAAGTTTGTAAAAAAAGTAGTACGAAAAGATAAACTTTAGGAAAACCACATTACAGTATACTGTCATTCTTACTGTCATACTTGACATTCATTTAGTTTCAAGGTGAACTGTAATCAAACAAACAGAAATCGTTAAAAAATCGTAAAATACTTCCCCGCATTCAAATATTATCCATAAACCGTCATAACGTTTCTATTAAAATATTTAAATAATATCTAAGACCATTTACCTCTCCTAAAATTTCTGAATTCCACTGACGAAATTTTATAACACTTTGAAAATCGTTTAAAACATTAGGAAATAACACACCCTGTGCTCTTAGGTGCAGAATTAATATCTATCATTTCTTTATTTTCTATCTTATCTATATTGCCTGAGCTGCTGTCATCTAAAACGTCATTCTGAAGATGACTTTCCACCTTTTCTTTTATCGTTGTTTGTAAATTGCCGCCATCTTGATTCGAACTGGATTTGCGGGACCGCACCGGTTTTGGCGTTGTTACATTATTAGAAGCTACACCCTGTTGTTGGACTTGTTGGACTTTTACTTCCAAAATTCTTGTAAGGACGGAAATTTGATTATGTATTGCCAACATGAATGCAGAGTATCCCAAGCTAAAAAAACATTTTTTACTCAATACTGAACTAAAATCTCAGTGGTTTTGCTGAACTTACAATTACGTAAAAACTTCTGATATATGATATATAACTTATTATCACATCTAAATTATCCAAAAGATTTAAAACTTGTTCCAAAATGTTTTCGGCCCTATCGGACCATCATCAGTGAAAACATCTTAAAAGTAGTTGAAACTAGCCATATATCAAATTTTATTAGCAAGATTAAGTAAGGATCTGTAATATAAAAGGCAACTTATTCCAGAGCTCATCGAACAACAAAAAGTACAAAATGTAGGATCGGAGAATATACCACATACGCCGCCGCCTACGAAAAGTATAACTCCGAAAAATGCCGTTAAGAGTAGAACTTTCAATGAACGCCGCGAAAAATATTATTTTCAATTAAATGATTGTGAAAATTATAATCCCTAATAAAGCGAAAAAATTTATTTTTTGAGGAAAAAAATTTATTTTTTGAGGAGTATCAGCAAAAAACATCATTTCTGTTTGTGGGTCCACGAAAATTATAATTACTAAAAAGTTCTCAGAAATAATTGATTTCGTCGGCAGAAACAGAAAGGAAAATAATTGTTTTCGTCGGCATCTATTATGAACTAAATCTTTTCGATATAAATATTTTGGGAGTTATAATCTTCGCGGACACGCATATAAAAAAGAATTGTATCGCCAACACTTATCAAAGAGTTATTATTTTCACTGGAAGTGTATTCGGAATCACATTAATCATAGGTGCCAGCGATATATCACTGGAGGAAATTCAACATGCCCTAAAAAATATGAAGAATAATAGAGCTCCGGAAGAAGATGGTGTAGTCAATACAATTAAACTAGGAGGTCCACTTTTGATATCACGAATCCAAACATTTTTTAATCTATGTCTACATAATGAAAACATTCCAAATAAATGGAATAATTAGTTTACAACCCTCCTTCATAAAAACGGAGATGAATTAGATCTTGAAAACTCATTACCTTACTATACAAACTCCTTACTTGAGTACTAGCAAACAGATTGGAAGCCAAAAACTCGATTTCTATCAGTCAGAAGAACAGGCAGGCTTTCGAGAAGACTATGGAACTTAGGCCATCTGCAGTGTCTTAAAACTCTAATCGAAATGTCTATCGTATACAATAAGCCAGTTGTTCTTACTTCTGTTGATTTCCACAAAGCATTTGACAGTGGAAACAATCCTAAAAGTACTGTCAGAATGCAGGGGTGCGGCATAGAGATATTTTGTAGCCAAAACTATTCATAAACTAAATTCGCTCTACCGAGATTCACTTTGACACATTCGGAATAGGAAACTTAATCTTTCATTAAAAAAAGAAGAATTATTAGAAATAGTGGGAGTGTCTACTAATCTCATAAAATTTTGTGGAGTTTATTTCTACAAAATATTTTTATTTTGTACAATAAATAATTTTCTCATTTGTTATCAATACATTATAATGGTGTAAATAAATAATTATTGATTGGCGTAAGGTTTATGTTATTTTTATGTCTGTCTACTATTAATAATATTGGCTATGAGCAGGAAGTTGGTTGTGTAGTAATTTCCAATCACTTCTGACAACTGAACTTCCCAAAAAAGAAATTATTAACGTCAGTGTCAAAGTGAATCTCGATAGAGCGAATTCAGTATATCAGTCATCGAATACGCATTTAAATGAGTAGAGTGGGAATCAAATGGTATTAGCATCGATGGAAAGATATTCCATTATCTCCGATATGCCGATTACGTTTTTTTTATAATAGACTAGCTGACCCGGCACTTCGTACTGCCTCAATAGATAAAAACAAACTTTTGTATACAATAAACTTAAGATAAACAAAAGGAATTCGTAATTAATAAACAAAAAATGCTCGATGTGAATGAGGTTTTATTATTATTTTTATTTATTACACATGATGTTTGAAGTAATAAAGTTTAGTTAGAAGTAACAAAATAAAGTTTGTAGTGCAACAGTTACAATCTTAAATTTGTTTATCTTATAATGAATATAACAGCTTTATTTTATCTACATTCAAAACAACCCTGTATTTATAATTCGGTTCGGGGTTGTCCAACTATATAGGTGTTAATTAATCAAAATAAAATAAAATTAAATATCATTAAATAAAATGAAATAAAATTAAATAAAAGTAAATAGATTCTAATAAAAATAAATAAAATTTAATAAAATGAAATAAAATAAAAAACATAAATGGAATTAAAAAATGAAATAAAATAAAATAAACGAAAATAAATAAAATACTTAAATTAAATAAAATTAAACAAAATTAATTAAAATTAAACAAAATTAATTAAAATTAAATAAAATATTATAATTTGCTGCTTGTTCTTTTCGCGTGCTCAGAACTTTTCTCCTGCTTGCCGTTCGTCTGAAAAGTTCGGTTTAGAGATATTTTTTAAAAATTTCGAAAAATTAAAAAATTCATATTTTGCCAATTTAAGTCCAAAAGTTAAACAGTTGCACTTTTCTTCGGTGAAATTTGTTGCTCGTTCTTCTGTCCTCAGAATATTTCTACGGCTTAAGATATTGAATTTCGGACACCGATTGCGCTAGAGAAAAAATTTTAGTACGGTTCTGCTCGGAATTGCTCGGAGCAATGAGTCTACCTACTTAATTTCGTATTTTTCACATCATTATTGTGAGAGTTATGGGGTCATGGGTAACCCCCTTATGACCTACGGGTATGAAATATAGATAACAACCTACTCCCAGTCCGGTCGAATACACCTGCCAAATTTCATAAAAATCGGTAAAGTCGTTTCGGAGGAGTATGGCAACAAACACTGTAAAAAGAGCATTTTATACATATAGATGCAAAATTTATGGTGGCTCCTAAAATGACTATAAAACCGTATAAACCTTCCCTGAACTTCCACAAATAATTCAACATCAAAATTAGCCAAATCTGCCCAGCCATTCTCGAGTATTAGCGAGAATAACGAACAGCAATTGATTTTTATATATAAGATGTAAAAATTTAGATGGCTATTAAATTATAACGGTTGAAGATAGAAAAGTGAAAATTTAGGGTTTTATTTACCTTTCCCTTCCACATCACACAAAATTAAGAAAAGACAGTTTGACCAAAAAAATATATTAGGCGGGCAGCCCCCGTTCTGACGTACGGATATGAAAAATAAATAACAACCTATTCTCAGTCTGGTCGAATATACGTGGAAAATTTCATAACAATCTATTTAGTCGTTCTCGAGTTATGTGTTGGTACCTAACTAACACGACTTTCTTTTGTTTATATAGATGTAAAATATTTAAATGGCTATTAAAAAATTACGGTTAGTGATGTAAAAATGAAAAATTAGGGTTGTATATATCTTTATGTTCCACATCATATCAAATTAAAAAAAAAGAGTTTGTCCGAAGAAATAGAAAAAAATATCAGGAGGGCAACCCCCCTTATGACCTACGGGTATGAAATATAGATAACCACCTACTCCCAGTCCGGTCGAATATACCTGCCAAATTTCATAAAAATCGGTAAAGTCGTTTCGGAGGAGTATGGCAACAAACATTGTAAAAAGAGCATTTTATTCATATAGATGTAAAATTTTTGGTGGCTACTAAAATGATTATATATATAAAACCGTATAAACCTTCCCTGAACTTCCACAAATAATTCAACATCAAAATTAGCCAAATCGGTCCAGCCATTCTCGAGTTTTAGCGAGAATAACGAACAGCAATTGATTTTTATATTTAAGTCCTATGACTTAGGAGAAGCCAGAGTTATGCTACAAGCAGAGCAAGTAACACAGAGAGTCAGTTTAAATTTAAACTATGGAAAAACAAAAATTATGACCTCTGTAATCAGCTAATAGAAATCGAGAAATCACCCATAGAACTTGCTGAAACATATGTGAATTTGGGTCACGAAATAAGATTAACCCGAGATAACCAAACATGTGAATTATTCAGAAGAATAAGTTTGGGTTGGGCTGCATTAGGAAAAATAAGAGTATAATAATAGCTCTCACAAAAACATCAGCAGAAAAATTAAGGACACAAATGGAGAGATCACTGCTTGGAATAAGCTTAAGAAAGAAAATAAAAACGAGGAAGTTTGTAGACGAACCGAAGTGGAAGAGATTATAGAACATATTACAAGGCAAACATGGAGACGGGCGCGACATGTTGCAAGAATGAAGACGACAGGTGACCGATGACCTCAAAAGAACTGTGACCAATTGGATAGCAGAGGCGCAGAACAGAAGAAGATGAAAATATCTGGAGGAGGCCTATGTTCAACAATGGACAAATCAAGGCTAATGATGATGGTGAATGTAAGGGTTAATAAACGATGATATGTGGCTAGTGTCAACTACTTTTAAAATGTTTTCACTGATGATGATCCGATAGGATCGAAAACGTTTTAAAAAAAGTTTAATAACTTTTACAAAACGTTTTGCAGCTGTAACGTAACCTTTTGGATAAGTTGTAAGTTTTTTTAATTTAATGTCCAAATAATAGTAGTTTTTGTACACAATATAAATCGTTATTGCTATTGCTAATAATACAAAATTTAAAAAAATCTTACCATTCACTATTAGTCCAATAATTGATGATGAGAAGACCTTGTCGTAACCTTGACACAGTTTCGACTGTCTGATCATGAGATTTCGCGGCATTTATAATACGTAATACAGCCATAGCATCTCTCAACAGAATTGAAAAAACTAAAGACCATTCTAAACAATTTGCTTCCATAAATAATTGCAAAAGATACCTGAAAAGGAAATAGATTTGTTTGTTATTCCGTTTAGTGTAAGCAGAAAACAATTATTCCCTAATACAATAATCACGTCATTCGTGCAATTAGTAAGTTTAGATTGGAGAGACATCGCAAGTGCATTTTTATCGCACGCTAATAGCGGAATACGCTACTTTGACATGTACGCAAGCGCAGAGTGAATGTTACGCTAATACCGGATAACATGTCCCGCTATTTAATGCAATTTTCATTTCGTGATCATCACTTTAGGCCGCACCTACATCGGATCCGTTTTTCTCCGATCAGATCAGATTCGATCCGATAAGCGGCACCTACATTGGATCCGTATTTCTCCGATCAGATCAGATCCGATATAGGCCGATTCTCCGACGAGGGTGCCTACATTGGTTTCGTTAATTTCCGACCACCGACAATGAGTTCCAATGAATATGTGTTGGCTGTTGTTGGAAAACAACGTTTTTAAAAGACGTAGAAAAAACGTAGATGGATGCATAAATTTAATAAAGACAGATCTTCAGGAGAATTTAATATAAACAAAAATCTACGTAACTATCCTGATAAATTTAAGATCCTATTTCTTCCTCACAAGAATGTAAAATAATTCACGAGAAAAGAAAAAATACATTGATTTATTACAAACTAGCCTTGTGTTGGCATGTATTAAAAATATTCTCATATAAAAAGATATAGTAACACATAATAGGTAGTATAATAATTATACTTCCGGTTTTATCACAAATTGAGCAGTAATAAACTTCGGTTCTCTTTGTAAGGGTTTATCCAAAATTATTTTGGCAATTTCAAAGACACGTAGTACCCGTTAGAATTTTATAACCAAAGTGAAATTGACCATCCCAATAAAACTATTTACCTAGAGGGACAGAATAGGAAACAATAATTGTTTCCTATTCTGTGCTAGAGGTATTAAATTTTATACCTATAAATAAAGAGATTTTGTAAACCTTATATTCAAGACAACATTATAAAATATCTATCTTTGTAGAGACACATATTACAAAATTAAATATTAAGATTTGGAAGCTATTTATTGTCGATTTATTTCATGAAATAGTTAAAACAAAAAATTAAATTACTTATAAATATGCAAAAACCGGAATGAAACCAAATACTTCTCTATGAAAATAGGAAAAGCTACTCCCGACGTCGGTCGATATCGGATCTGATCTGATCGGATCGGAGAAAAACGGATCCAATGTAGGCACCGCCATTTAATACTATTGGTTTATTTTTTAATCCGACGTCGGATCTGATCTGATCTGATCGGAGAAAAACGGATCCAATGTAGGTACGGCCTTAGTTGATGTTTAGTCTATAACTCTAGAATATCTTAAGACGCAATATATGGTACTATTTCCGTAACATTTTAAAATTGAGAAACAAAAGATAAACAGGTTTCCAATTAATATTATTACTTAAATAATCAAAACAAACCTTAATTGTACTTCAGATCTTTGGGATCCTTTGTTATCAGAGTTAGATAACTGTTCTAATATCTTAGTGGACGGAACCTCCCAGTTATCGATACCAGGTAAGCCTAAATCTCTTTCATCTCCCCACATAGAGCTTACAGTGCTCATGAGAGATTCATCTATCGCAGAACTGAGTACAGTGGACTTCAAGTTAAAACTTGTGCCAAAACTGTCGGACATTTTTTTCTCAGAATGTTCAATAGATTCGTTTTTATTTCTATCTACATGCGTACTACACATACTTTGTTCGTCTATGTCTGTTTCGGCCATCTGACTAGTTTGATCAAGAGTATTAACAGGCGTCACCAAACCTGTATACGGTAGGCCTTGAAGTGACATATAACCACTGTCCCCAATCCGACTAGAAGTGGCAGGATAATTGAAAACTTCTCCTTTCAACGATCGTAACTGATCTTCCATGTTCGACATGGGGCTTTCCAGAGGTGATTGAGGAGCTGGAAAAAATAATGCATGTGAGACATTTATGTAAATATGCAATATTATACGAAATCATAAAGAGTATTTACAAAATTGTGATAGAATTTCAAATGAATGTGTCTTAAGAATTCATTCTAAAACGAAATCAAGAGACGTCCTATATTTCAGTTCATTCAGAGAGCGTCATAAAGGCCCTTACTAGTTTCACTTTCATTAGAGATCGACTCGATGTGTCGTCGCTGGTTGTTTTGTTGGGTTGTAGTTCTTTTAGTTTGGGTTTGTCCTGTTTTAGGTGATCTCAACACCTCTTCCGAACGTGATTATTCATTAGAGATCTTCAGAGGTGTATACAGGGTGTTTGGTAATGAATGGGCCATAGCTTAACCTTAGATTCCTGAGCTTAAAATAGGTCGATTTAAGCTAACTTACCTTAGTACAAAAGTTGATAATAACCGAAATACAGAGTGTCAAAGTTAAACTTTTATTTTATTTATTTTTGAATATTTCCTGACAGGCACGGGCCAACAACACGAAATTTGGTAAGTGGGGCTGGTATTGTACAATCTACTAAATTATGTTAAGCAAACGTTTCTGGCTACTACCAGAGGCGTACGACGGGAGAACGTGAATGGTTGACCCTTCCCAAATTCTACGCCACTGGCGGAATTGCTATTTTAGTGCAATTTTTTGATTCTAAAGTACTTTCTATGTAAAAAACATACTCTTCATTCGTAACGATAAAGCCATTCGTTTTCGAGATATTTGAAGCTAAAAACGAAGGAGCATAATACATTAATCAAAATAAGTGTGCCTTTTCATTTTTAACTTCAAATATCTCGAAAACTAATGACTTTATCGTTACGAATGAAGAGTATATTATTTGCATAGAAAGTATTGGAGAATCTAAAAATTATGCTAAAATAGCAGTTTCATCAGTGGCGTAGAATTTGGGAAGGGTCAACCATTCACTTTCCCCTGTCGTACGCCTCTGGCAGTAGCCAGAAACGATTATTTAACATAATTTAGTAGGGTGTACAGTGCCTACACTTTCTACCAAGTATCACACGGATATGTCAAATTATTTTAAAGTATTCTTTTTTTTTAATAATTTATTCTTTATTTAAAACTTTAAGAACTATGTGTGCCCGGTACTATAAAACTATTTGACATATCCTTATGGTACTTGGCAGAAAGTGTAGATACTGTACACAGTGTACACCCTACTAAATTATGTTAAATAATCGTTTCTGGCTACTACCAGAGGCGTACGACAGGGGAAAGTGAATGGTTGACCCTTCACAAATTCTACGCCACTGATGAAACTGCTATTTTAGCATAATTTTTAGATTCTCCAATACTTTCTATGCAAATAATATACTCTTCATTCGTAACGATAAAGTCATTAGTTTTCGAGATATTTGAAGTTAAAAATGAAAAGGCACACTTATTTTGATTAATGTATTATGCTCCTTCGTTATTAGCTTCAAATATCTCGAAAACTAATTGCTTTATCGTTACGGATGAAGAGTATGTTATTTACAGAGAAAGTATTGGTAAATCCAAAAATTACACTAAAATAGCAATTCCGCCAGTGGCGTAGAATTTGGGAAGGGACAACCATTCACGTTCCCTCGTCGTACGCCTCTGGTAGTAGCCAGAAACGTTTGTTTAACATAATTTAGTAGATTATACAATACCAGCACCGCTTACCAAATTTCGTGTTGTTGTCGCATGCGTGTCAGGAAATATTCAAAAATAAATAAAATAAAAGTGTAACTTTGACATGCTGTATTTCGGTTATTATAGTCGATTCGCTAAACTCAGACACAACTGGCTAGTGATTTTAGTCGGTAATTTTTTTGTTTTTGTCAAAAATGCTAATTGTCAAAATTGTCAAAATTACTAATTATTTAGTAATTATTAACTATTTAAAAATTATTTTTTTTGCCAATTTTACAAAATTGGCAAAATTACTTACTAAAATCACTAGCCAGTTGTGTCTGAGTTTAGCGAACCGACTATACCAACTTTTGTACTAAGGTAAGTTAGCTTAAATCGACCTATTTTAATCTCAGGAATCTGAGGTTAAGCTATGGCCCATTCTTTACCAAACACCCTGTATATGACTATCTCTGAACGAACTGAAACAGATCAAGCCTCCTCAAACCGAATCACAACAAAATAACTCGATATGGATGCCGTAGTGACACCCGTTTAAAACAATTTGAAGTTTTATTTCCGGAGAAATAAAACCTCTAATGAGACCGAGTTTCTGGTTACGCCTTCGTGGTTTTTATTACTTGCAAACCAAGCGAATGCTGAATAAAAGAAGACACGGGGAGGTCTAAAATTTGTACCTCACTACCTGCCTATTTAGCGTGGCAAAATTCAAACGAAATCTTGGTCACGATACTCAGTCAGGAGTAAAACTAATACAAAAGAATTCGCTGTAAAACGAAATCAAGAGACGTCCTACATTTCAGTTCGTTGAGAGAGCGCCATAAACTTACTAATTTCAAAGGAAAGAAAAAGTTTTCAACCTAATAGAAACATTAATAATATTGAAAAATATTGGTCCATTTCTCTGGTAACACCTCCATGGCTTCTAAAAATTGCAAGCCAGATGGATGCTGCAGTGAAGACAAGAGGGCGCGGAGCTGCGCGTTGCTCCAACGTCGCTGCGCATCGTACCTTCGTACCTTCCCGTGCCTTCAGAACTGACGTGATTAAGAGGTTCTGGCTTAACCTCTACCATTTCCTCGTGTATTTCTCTGGCAGCCATCTTGGAAGCTGCTAAACTGACCATTTTTTCGAGATCGGCGCTTACCTCTTCTTCCATAAGTCGGTCCAACACGGGTCCCTTGCCGAAACCGAACAAAAATCTGTCTCTTAGGCATACTTTTAACTCGCTGCCGAATTCACAGCCTACCGCTAATCCTCTTAAGCGTGCAGCCCACTCACTCGCCGATTCGGTCACGTCTTTTATGGCACTGTAAAATTTAAATCGCGCTGCAAACGGACTCTGCTGTGGTTTGAAATACCCGTCCAATGTAGCAAGAAGCTGATTATACGTTTTTTCTTCTGGTTTTTCAGGACTTACCAGATCGAAAATAAGCTGATATGCGCCCTCGTCTAAAGCGTTTAATAAAATAGCTCTCATCTTCTCTGCTTCCGTATTGACTTTGATACCGTTTGCTGCGAAATAGTTTCCTAGCCGCGCTTTGAAAATTGACCAGTCTGAACTCTTCAAACAGAACTCGCGTAATTGACCACATATCGATTCCGCCATTTTTACACTTTTTTCACTATTTTTTACACGTTTTTCACTACGTATTTTTTACACGTTTGGCCGTAAGTAAGAGTTTATCCTCGTCGCCAATGTAATGTATCAGCGCTAGCTATTCAGCTGACACGTGCTCGAGACGTTACAACTTTAAATAAAAGCCGGACATGAACGGACTATTTTTATTGTACAGTTGAAGTAACATACAAGAGGTCGAATACAGGTTACAATTGTCTTATATACTGTTACAGAGTAGTGGGATGGTCACTGCTGTCAACAATGGGCAGTGACACCGCGCGAAATACAAATAACTTAAAACCTAGTATATCACAATATGCAATTATTATACAGTGTGTCTGCGTAACTTGGAACCATATGGGAAACTTTATTAATATCAATTTTACGAAAAAAGTTATTCTTTATAAAATGCTCTGCATTGTCTAAAACCTAAGAAGCAATCATCAGATATAACATTCTATCAATGGTATACGAGGTATGTCAAAAAATATGAATTTCGCTCAAGAGTAAAGTGCCTTTATATTTCACAATATCGAAAATTGTCATTGAAAAAAGTTGTTTGTAATTCAAAATTATGTTATAATCTGCATTTGCACTCTTCTAATTGAAAAAACTTTTTTTGAAAATTTTCCTCAAATCACGGACACCCAACATCATTTTTATTTATGATAGCTCCGTTATTATTAATTTTACGAAAAAAAGTTATTCTTTATAAAAAATTTTGCATAGTCTCGTAACCAAAATAAAATTATAAGATATTAAATTTTGTCAATTTTTTACGAGGTATGTCAAAAAATATGAATTTCGCTGAAGAGTAAAGTCCCCTTATTTTTCACAATATTGAAATTTGTTATTATAAAAAGTTGTTCAGAATTAAAAACTATGTTTCAATATGCAATGGCGTCCTTCTATTTGAAATATTGTGAACTATAAAGGTATTTTACTTTTGAGCGAAATTCACATTTTTGACATACCTCGTATATAATTGAAAAACAATTGATATCTTATGATTGCATCTTAGTTTTTTGACTATTCAGACATTTTTATAAAGAATAACTTTTTTCGCAAAATTAATAATAACGGAGTTATCTTAAATAAAAATGATGTTGGGTATCCGTAATTTGAGGAAAATTTTCAATTTTTTTTTTTCAATTAGAAGAGTGTAAATGCATATTATAACATAATTTTTAATTACAAACAACTTTTCTTAATAACAATTTTCGATATTGTGCAATATAAATGCACTTTACTCTTGAGCGAAATTCATATTTTTGGACATACCTCGTATATTATTGATAAAATCTGATACCTGATGATTGCATCTTAGGTTTTAGACTATGCAGAGCACTTTATGAAGAATAACTTTTTTTTCGTAAAATTGATATTAAAAAAGTTTCCCATATGGTTCCAAGTTACGCAGACACCCTGTATAAAGGTAAATTTAATTACTTGTATTTTGCTTGCAGTACTGCATTTTAATAACTAATTTTATTTACTACATACAATAGGGCTTTTCATCGATTGTCATTTGTTTCGAGCTTCTGTCAAATGTTGTATAATCTGTGTATAATATTAATATACACGGATTATACGACATATGACAGAAGCTCGAAACAAATGACTGTGAATGAAAAGCCCTATTATTTACGTTTTAATAACATAACCTGAATCTTATTTTTTCTTCTTATTATTTTTTGGGTCTATGGCTTTGACAATTATCCAGTAACCAGGACTAATATAATTGGCCAATATAATTAAAAGTGCGAAAAATGTTGTTGAGCGTAGAAACCAGGTGTCGCTTTGCCGAACTTGCACGGTCCCAATAGGAGTAATACTAAATATAAAATAAAAATGTATACCATTTTTATTCAGTTGCAATGCGAAGGCAAAACTGTCTTATTTTTCACTTAGATCAGGGAGCGCAATCCAGCACTCTGAATCGACGATTTTCGACTCTTTTTGGAGTCATCATCGGAGAGACGTAGGCTTGCTGCTCTCTGCTTGAAGTGACAAAACCACGAAAGCTTATCCCCACATTGTAACTGAATAAAAATGGTATACATTTTTATTTTATGTTAGTATTACTCCTATAGAGTAACTAGGTCCATTTTCCGTTGGAACTTTACCAAGCTGTAGACGGGGTTGTGAATTGCAACTTTTTAGAATTCCCTCTTGTCTTCACTGCAGCATCCATCTGGCTTGCAATTTTTAGAAGCCATGGAGGTGTTACCAGGGAAATGGACCAATAAGTTTTCAATTAAAAATCTTTTAGTAGTATTTTTAATATTTTTCATTATTATTAATGTTGCTATTAGGATTGAAAACTTTACCTTTCAATTGCCAGATGACGCTAGTCACCTAATCCATACACGTCAGTTGCAATGTGGGGATAAACTTTCATGGTTTGGTCACTTCGAGCAGAGAGCAGCAGGCCTACGCTTCTCCGATGATGACTCCAATGAGAGTCGAAAATCGTCGATTAAGAGTGCTGGTTTGCGCTCCCTGTTCTAAGTGAAAAATAAGACAGTTTTGCCTTCGCATTGCAACTGAATAAAAATGGTATACATTTTTATTTTACTAATTTCACTCTCATTAGAGATCTTCAGAGGGTGTATATATGACTATCTCTGAACGAACTGAAACAAATCAAGCCTCCTAGTACCGGATCATAACATATAACACGAAGAGGCAAATCCAAGCTTATGAGGAGCTTTTTCATATTGTTAAAATGCTGCTCTAGCTCGTTCTATTCTCGCCTTAATTTGTGTGGCCTGTTTCCATTTTGCATATACGTTGGTGCCAAGGTATACATAAGATTCTACATTGTCAACTAGCATGTTGTCTATCCGTAACTGTCGAGCAGGTTGGTGTTTTTTGCTTATTAGCATTCATTTTGTCTTCTTGAAGTTGAGGCTCAGGCCGTATTCCTCAATCTCCTTTAGTTTTCGGTATACTCTGTAGCATTTTGATTAAAGAACACTTGCAGATGTTATACTTACTTGAAATACTGATTTTCTTCGCAATCGGAAGATTAGAACTAGGATAAGGCCAACTAAAGTCTTCGTGAACTTGTTTTAACGTCTTTACAAAATCATCCACTCTCGCGGCTCTATCCCGTTCCTTAACTAACCAGGAAACCAAATGAAAATCAAGGTATGCTGCAAAATAGCCCAAATCTGTTAGACGACGGGCAGATAGAAGTCGTCTGGCGTGTTTTTGCAAAATTACATCAATGAAAAATTCTTCTGAGGTACTGGTTTTTGAAGTTCTAAAACAAGATGAAAAAAAGTAAAATTTTATCAATTACTGCATTTATTCTACTATTTTTTAGATAAAATGTTTTATTCGTCTGTAATTCCAGCAACAATAACAATAGCTGTGAGATTTTTCTGTATTTTTAACGAATATTGGTCTATTATTAGACTATCAATAGTTAGAAACAAAACAGGAGTAATACTTGGTGATCAGGACGAGGTACTAGAAAGATGGGCTGATAATTTTGACGGTGGACTAAATATAAGAAGTGAGATGAGGTTGCAAGAAGCAGAAATACAGCTCGAAGGCATAGACGACGAAAGAGAGAAAGATAACATCCCAACAGAAGAAGAAGTTATCAACGCAATGCAAAAATTGAAAGAAAACAAAGCTCCTGTATCAGATAGCATACCTTCTGAACTTTTAAAACATGGCCCAAAAATCTTACCTGTAGTATAAGTAGGCCAGTAGAACTCATTTGGAAGCAGGTGAAACTATGAGAAGACTGGAACGTAGATATAATTGTCCCTGTTCACAAGAAAGGAGACCAAACAGTTTATGATAACTACAGAGGCATTTCTCTGCTAAACGTTACCTACAAAATATTCTCCAACATTCTTTACGATCGGTTGTCGGGATATTGTGAAAGCATAATAGGCAAATATTAGTGTGGGTTTCGCAAAGAAAAATCTACTATCCATCAAATATTCCTTCTAAGACAAGCTTTGGAAAAAACATGAGTATGGAATTGAAAATCACCATTTGCTTGTGCATTTTAGATGTGCCTCTATGACAGGGTAGACAGTAACACATTCTACAAAGCCATGGTAGAATTTAATATTCCGATACACTTAGTGAGGTTGGGTAAAGCAATCCTCTCAACAGTCGAGTGTAAGGTTAGAGTGCAAAACGGAATATCAAGAATTTTTCAGACACAACAGGATTTCGGTAGGGAGGTAGCCTATCGTTTTCTCTTTATTTTAAACATTGCCCTAGAGAATGCTATTAGAGAATCTGGAATAACAACAAGAGGGAACATTATTTATAGGAGTGTACAAATACTAGCGTATGCATACGACATTGGAAGCAGCAGCAAAAAGAAAGGGGGTACGCGTTAACACTACTAAAACCAAGTATATGAAGGTCACAAATCATAATCAAGTAGCAAAATCCGAAGATCTAACGGTTGGAACATATACTTTTGAAGGAGTAAGAGAGTTCATATATCCAGGTTCACAAATCAACCAAAGTAATACAGTAACTGCAGAAATTAACAGACGTATATATCTAGCAAATAGAGCTTACTATGGATTATAGAAACTTTTAACATAGTCACAAAAAGAACAAAAATATTGATATACAGAAATTTAATCAAGCCCTTCCTCACTTACGCGTTGGAAACGTGGGCGAATACAAAAAAGAATGTGTGTGTACTTTGTACACACGTAAGAAGTTATACTTCTATTATATGATTTCTTAAAAATAAATAGACTTTAAACAGTTTGTTTTAATTTTTTTAAACACCAAACTAATTTTGTGCTTACCGCTTTCAAAAAAATAAAAAAAAAGTATAGGATTGCTCCGGACTCGAACTCAAGACCTCTCGATCTCTGGCCGAATGCTATACCAAATACGCTACGAGGACTGTGTCTGTATCGGTTCGGACGTACCTAATGACACTTCACGGTAACAAACAGACAAGTATAATAAATATACAATAAAATGTTTTAATAATACTCATCTCACTCCTGAGGAAGACAAATCCAAAGACACAAAAATTATAATAAATATATTTACTAAAAACACTAATATATTCTTTTCACACCTTTTCTTGCACTGATATATTTATACATAACTTGAAAGATTCAGCAACTAAACGCCATACTGTCTGTATAATTTAAGGGAAACACCAAATAGCGGTAAAGGTATTTATTGATGGAACCGACACTAGGGTAAAGTTTTACCCCGGGAGAACTTTGAACACTGACTGTTACGCGCTTAGATGAGGACTGATCAAGACTGAATTTAAAGGCACATCTGGCCTGGTTGACGTGATTCTTGAGAATGATTCTAAATGTGTGTCCGGCTCGAAGGACCATATATAATTTAAGGGAAACACCAAATAGCGGTAAAGGTATTTATTGATGGAACCGACACTAGGGTAAAGTTTTACCCCAGGCGAACTTTGAACACTGACTGTTACGCGCTTAGATGAGGACTGATCAAGACTGAATTTAAAGGCACATCTGGCCTGGTTGACGTGATTCTTGAGAATGATTCTAAATGTGTATTCTTTATCAGCGGTGGCACTTAGTATTGGGGTCAAGCCACGCGTTGAGTATATTTACAAATATTGAGAACAAAGAAATATATTTGATCATCAAATTAAATAATGCAATTGCCCGAATTATTGTTTACAATTTACAATTCGTGAACTAAATTAGAAACCCGTACATGTATTATACCATAACAAATTGGCTCATGTCATATACGGGGTGATAAAAATATACTGTTCAATATCTGATATGAATAATGAATGTTTGATATTGGACACTGTCTGTGTGCGCATGCGCGCAGTATTATGAAATTTTACTCTCAATCGCGCCTAAAGAAGTATAACTTCAAAAAGTGATGAAGAACGTTTAGGCTGTTTTGAACGTAAAATCCTCAGACATATTTATAAAGGCGTACAGGAAAACGGATTATGATGAAGACGCTATAATTTTGAGCTTTACCGCCTATATAGTGAGCCTAGTATTGGTAGATCAATCAAAATAAACAGGCTGCGGTGGCTGGGCCACTTAAAGAGAATGAATGACATGGAGCCGTCGAAACACATTTATAACCAAAGACCGGATGGAGCGAGGAAAAGAGGCACGTCCAGAGCACAATTTAAGGACCAGGTGGAAGTCGACTTTCGGGTATTAAAAGTACGAAATTGGAAAACCAAGGCGAAGCATAGGAAGGAATGGAACCTGATTCTGGAACAGGCCAAGATCCATCATGCGTTGTAGAGCCAATTATGATGATTGGCCTATTATATTATGTTACTCAGCGAATATATCATCTTCCAACTCACCATTTTGCTAGTTCTGGCACAGTTTGAAGTAAATCATATTTTTTTGCTAAGAAAATAATTTTCGTTTGTTCTATAAAATTGTTATAGTTATCGGAATAGATTACATACTTACTTTTCGTTTTTAGAATATCCTACTGAGGTAGTCACTGATTTTTTCCTAGCATCAAGATCTGCCGTAGTACCAGTGTTTCCTGACGTACTGTTCGATCTCTCTACTAGTTTTGGTGAAATAGTAGTACTGTAGCTTCTAACCCTTGGTCCTTGGACGTTGCCCAAAATAAGTGACAGATCTTCAGCGTTAGGACTAACAGATGTTGTAGTTGGAGGCATTCCTAGCTTTGGGGGTAAAATAAAAGACGTTCGAGGAGATTCTGATTCGACATCGTTGGGATCTAAAAGAAAAATAGTCTTAGTTTTTAGTGTTCCAAATATAAATCCAAATCACACTCATTTTCAAAAACAAACATACAATATACGTGTAGTATTATGTTACAGACAGCACATTCAGAGGTGTCACTTTAAGAAACCAGGTCTCACTTCCGTACATCAAGATGAGTCATAGGTACCATTTCAAGACTAGGGTTTAAAGCAGTGTTTTTCAATCTTTTTGATTTTGCGACCCCTTTACAGGTTGAAATATTCTGGCAACTCCCTGGTGTCATAGAAAGCCAAAAAAATAATTTAATTAAAAACTACATACGTTAGGTAATAATTTTGTCCTATTTTGGTACATTTACCTTTTATTCACGCGGGCCAAAACTTAAACAACAGCCAAAATTTTGGTTTGCAGTTTGACGAATCTATTACAGGTGTTTCCGACTGTGCACAGTTTGTAGTATTTGTGCGCTTTGAATCAGATGACAATGATATTATCATGGAAGAAATCTTATTTTGCAAAGTACTTCCTGCAAACATTACTGGCCCGTGTTTGTCCATATATTTTTAGAAAGCACTTGCAACTACAATATTGATTGGGAAAATTCACGGACTCATTGCAAAATAAAATCGATAATGCCAAACATATCCTGGACACACTGTTTTCTTCATCGACAGGCTCTAAGGTAGTACCTTCTGATATAAATAAAGTGCTGAAGGAGGTAATAAAAATTGTAAATTCTATCAAAGGTAAAGCTTTGCAAAACCGGCTATCCAGAATCGTTTGAGAAAATATGGACTCGCTTCATCAAAATGTTCTTTATCACACAGAGGTCAATTGGTTATCCAAAAGAAAGGTATTGACAAGAGTTCTAGAACTGAGAGCTGAATTATTAATGTTCTTACAAGATGCAAAATCTAAATATGCTTACGGTTTTGCTGACCCTATTG
The DNA here is from genome assembly GCF_917563875.1 of Diabrotica virgifera virgifera. Lineage (NCBI taxonomy): Eukaryota > Metazoa > Arthropoda > Insecta > Coleoptera > Chrysomelidae > Diabrotica > Diabrotica virgifera. Next base: position 221,466,421 of record NC_065444.1, read on the forward strand.
GCTCTTGAAATTAGCATTTTGGCAGATCTTTTTAACCACCTTAACAATTTGAGCAAGAACCTTCAAGGAAGAGAAGATAATATTTTAATAGCTAAAGATAAAGTAAAAGCAAAAGCATTTCACGCAAAACATCGTTTGTGTCCAACCTCCCTGCAAAACAAAATGTTCGAGTCTTTTCCATGTGTTCAGAAGATTGATGAAGATCATGCAACAGACCAAAGTTTTGCATTATCGGCTCACATTCCTTACATTATACAGACCTTGCATAATTTACAAGAGCAACTCTTGACATACTTTCCAGAGTTGCACTCTGAAGCTAACAATAGGCGTAGATGGAAAGAATGTCTTCTAGATTTAGCCTACTGATGGTATGCTTCAGATGGAATTTTATTCGCAAAGTGTCGACTATTTTGGATGAAAAGAAAACACCAATATCCAGAGCTGGCAAGGATTATTAGTGCAATTTCCCACTTCATACTTGTGTGAACTGACATTTTCTTCAATGGTAGACATTAAAACTAAAAAGAGATATAGACTGCAATTAGAAAATGATTTTATTAGTAACCTTTCAAAAATAGTGCCACAATTTGATAAACTTTTGAAAAACAAACAAGCACATCCTTCCCACTAAAATTGTGTTTTAAGAACCTCAACTTTTTCTTTCAGTCGGCTACCCCCGAGTAAGGCTTTATATTGAAAAACCCACATATTGAAAAACACTGGTTTAAAGGAAGGAAGGTTTAAAGGAGATATTTATCAAATTTAATGAATGTGTTTCTAGAAATTGCTACTCTGATTTTCACTTCCAAATCAGAGTCTCACTTGCTGATTATCCAAATTTCCATTCTCCGAATCTTCAGACAATTTTACCTACAATAGAAAAAGACTGTTTGACTTGTACACACTTCTATATAAATCTAAACGGGAACTGGTGTATGTTTTCAAAAGACTGATAGTGTGTAAATAAATTTATTAAATCAGCTAAGTACTTTCAGCATATTAATGCCATCATCAGAGCTATCCTATAAAAAGACTAAGTTAAAAAATCTTATTCATAAAAAATTATAAAGTGAAACTTACGTCTTATAGGTGTAAAAACCTCAAAAGAAGAGAAAACTTCGAACAAACACATTCTATAGTTTAAAATAAACCCAGGGATATAACCACTGGTTAGGGTAAAAACCCTTAAATGTTTAAAAATCACATTTAATGTGTTTTTATAAAATTGCTACCATTCTTACAAACAGCTGTTACTGACAATATTCAAAAACGACAGGCTGCTGACGGAAACAATAGTTCCTAGCGACATCTGTGTTATTAAAATTATTTAAAATTTTTGAGAAATTAGCAGGGAATTAAAAAGAAATCCTCAAAATTGTGTTAACACCCAGGTTCAATTAAATTGTAAATTTGATCCAATCTTTAAGAAGTTTCTTTAATACTGTTATATTCAGCATGCCCAACAATTGCTCTAGTTTTTAGAACATTACTTTATAACATATTTGAATTTTCTTTCATTGATTACAATAAGTAAATATTTTCGATTTGCCTTTTAATAATAATATTGTTTTCAAACAGTTTTGGAACTCTGAGCTTGTCCAACGGTGCTTCTCCTTGGTTTTCATCTATCTCACTTCTATATTTGGTCAGAACTGACTGGTTGTTTGGTTTTTTAATAATTAATAATACTTTGATAATTTGATTATTTTCACATTTAACTTTACTTTAAACTTAACAATTGTCATTTAAATTTAACTTCAGTTTTTCATATTAACTTTAACTTCATACCAATTAGTAACCTACATATGACAACTTAGTCATTTTCAAAAATTTTAAATAATTTTAATAACACAGATGTCGCTAGGAACTATTGTTTCCGTCAGCAGCCTGTCGTTTTTGAATATTGTCAGTAACAGCTGTTTGTAAGAATGGTAGCCATTTTATAAAAACACATTAAATGTGATTTTTAAACATTTAAGGGTTTTTACCCTAACCAGTGGTTATATCCCTGGGTTTATTTTAAACTATAGAATGTGTTTGTTCGAAATTTTCTCTTCTTTTGAGGTTTTTACACCTATAAGACGTAAGTTTCACTTTATAATTTTTTATGAATAAGATTTTTCAACTTAGTCTTTTTATAGGATAGCTCTGATGATGGCATTAATATGCTGAAAGTACTTAGCTGATTTAATAAATTTATTTACACACTATCAGTCTTTTGAAAACATACACCAGTTCCCGTTTAGATTTAATTTTACCTACGTTATCCTTCTTCTTAACGTGCCCTATCAAGTCCCCTTGACGTTGGCGATTAACATGGCGAAACTGTCTCTGTCTCGAGCTATTCTAAATAGGTGTTCTGCTTTCTTTATTCCTGTCCACTCCCGGATATTCTTCAACCAAGAGGCCTGCTTTCTGCGTCCTTCGATTTTACCCATCATAATAAGTTGAAGAATATTATACCCGTCTCCCCTTACTACGTGTCCAAAATAGGCCATCTTTCTATATTTGATATTATCAAGCAGCTCGCGGGTAGCATTTACTCTCTTAAGGACTGCCACATTTGTCAGCATAGCCGCCCATGGTATTTTCAGTATACGTATGTGCAGCCACATTTCAAAGGCCTCCAAACGGTTAATGGTGGATATTTTTAATGTCCATGCTTCGACACCATACAATAGGACTGACCAAATGTAGCATTTAATCATGCGCTTTCGAAGTTGAAGTTGCAAGGTATCATTACAGAAGAATGACCTCATTTTTAAAAATGTCGTGCGGGCTATCTCGATTCTACATTTTATCTCTTTATCTGGATCTAGTTGTTCAGTAATATGGCAACCAAGATATTTAAAACTGGGTACTCTTTGAATTATATGACCATCAACATATAACCGTGAATCTTGATAGGCCAAACGGCTAAATACCGTGTATTTTGTTTTTGAACAGTTTATATTTAGGCCAAACTCTCTTCCCACTGTGTCAATGGCATTTAAAAGGTGTTGTAATCCATTTATATCATCACTTAAAATAACTGTATCGTTTGCATATCTGATTGTATTTATCAGAATTCCATTAACTTTCACACCCCATTCCAAATTATGCAGCGCTTCCTTAAATATTCTATCTGAATGTAAATTGAATAACAGTGGGGACAGTATACAACCCTGTCTGACACCTCTTTGTATTTTGCATATTTCTGTTGATTTTCGATTTATGCAAGCTGTCGCTGTTTGACGCCAGTATAATTTTTGTATGATTCGTACATCTTGACTATCAACTCCTTTATCCTTTAATATTTTAATTAATTTGTGATGTAGTACTCGATCAAAGGCCTTCTCATAGTCAATAAATGCAGCAAAGACATCTTTCCTTTGATCTCGGCATTTCTGCAATAACACATTTAGTGCAAAGAGTGCGTCCCGGGTTCCCAGCCCATTTCTGAAGCCAAATTGTGTTTCATCCTGGTCTTCTTCACATTTATCTCTGATTCTACTGTGAATGATACGTAGAAAGATTTTCAAAGTGTGGCTCATAAGGCTTATCATTCTATAATCGCTACAGTTTTTTGGACGTTGTTTTTTTGGTAGGGTTATGAATTCGGACTTTAACCAATCTTCAGGGATATCACCAGTCGAATAAACATCATTGAAAAGTTTGACTAGTATTCGTTACTACTAGTAACGTTATCCATGGGCCGTATATAGCATCTTCTAAAAATGCTCTTTCCATCTCTCTACTTAATCACCTGTTTTTGTAATTCCCTTGTCTTGGATCTTACAATGTTCGAACTGTTAGGCCCATTTTTTGTTAGGCGTCTAGTAATTTGGTATAGCTTTATAGTTCTGTCGTGTTGTGCTGCCGTTTCTGATTATTTTGCCTGCTCTGGTGACCATAAATAGAAGACAATTCAAAATGTGTCTCTGTAGGAAAAGAAGCCCTAAAACTTGTTTAAAGAAAACCTTAGTCAGGAAAAAGAAAAGTTTAGTGACATTTGTGTTAATGAAGGGAGTTGTGCTACAATACGGCATCTTTATTTTTAAAACACTTTGTTTTAGTTATACGTACTTCCAAAAAGTGTATTTAGAAGAGAAACTCCAAATGTGCTGAGTATATAAGGTAGGATCCTTTTAAACTATTTTGACACGAAATTTCAATATCAAGATGATAATTAAACGTAAAATTTGATATACAATTTGAAACACTTACCTATTGCTCTGAGAAAACGAACTAAATCTTTAGCAAGCTTCCATTTAGATTTATCCAATGCGGTATTTAACAATAATGTAGCGTATTGTCTAGATACTGAAGATGTTTCTAAATTCTAAACAAAAAGTAAACATTATTTTAACCCTTGAAAAAGGTGGATTAAAGGAAAGTTTAAGAACAATTAAATTTTGAAATTATGTTATTATACTTGTAGTAATTATACTCATTCCATATTTTTGCACAATATTTTTTGAAATAGTCGCATTATAATAAAAGAGCATGTTGCCAATAGACAATGATGGCAGAAAATTGTTTAAACAAATTGTAAAATATATTTTTTTTTGTCCGAAACAAGCTTTTTAGGTTAAAGGTCGCGGCAGATTAATTATCATGCACGGATCGTTTCCGACATGTAGCGTTTAGTTTCCGAAAAATATCGATGTTGATGGTTTTAAATATGAACAACAAGCGCGGCTCCTCCTTAGGGTCAATTGGTCAATGACCCCCCTAAAATAATCTCATAAAAATACCAATTTTATTAAAAATATCTTTTATCTAAAACTTCACTCTGAAATATAAAATTCTCTCTCAGCAGTCTGCATTGGCAAAACAAATATAATAGATATAATAACGTCGCGCCTCGCGCTATACACAAGCCCGTGGCTGGGCCGTATTTTAAATTGTCTATATACAGTTCTTATGGCTTATGGACAAATGCATGTAAAATAGAAAAGAGACGGCAGATAGCAATTTCGTGGGCGAGAGTGGGAGTGACCTTTCCGTCGTATACCTCTAGTAGAGTCGACGGCCTCACGTTTAGTTAGTTACCGTCTGCTGACCGCACTTCACGGCAGGTCTATATCGATCGCGGCGTATTTGCGTAATTTATTTTGTTTTGTTGGATTTTTTTGTGATTGTAACAAAAACAAGATGAGTGTTGTTGACGAAATAATTGCCTTAAAATCTGCTGGAACACTAAATTATGAACGGCGGCTTGAGAAAAAAGAAAGTGGTCGACCAAAACCAAACATGAATTTAAAACAAACAACAAAGGATAGGGGTAAGGACATTCAAAGATATTTTAAAGAATCAATGTACAATTTGTGTGATTGGATTTGTGGCTGCAGTGTGAGAAATGCATTTTTTTGCTATCCGTGTTTACTGTTTTCGAATGACGCTGTATGGGCGAAAAATGGAGTAACTGACATTAAGCATTTAAAAGTGAAAATTACAAAACATGCCTCTTCAACTACTCATATAAATTCATCAATGAGTTACGCAAGTTTAGGACGTGTTAACATAAGACAGCAACTTGATAGTGTATATCGTAAATCTGTGCATGACTTTAATGAATTGGTATCTAAAAATAGGTATATTTTAAACAAACTAATCGACTGTGTAAAATTTTGTGGAGTTTTCGAAATTGCATTGCGCGGTCATGACGAAAGTGACAGCTCCAATAATCGTGGAATTTTTCTGGGCCTTATCGATTTTGTTTCTGAACTGGATTTAATGTTTAAAGAACACATTGAAAAAAGTACAGTATTTAAAGGAACATCGAAAACAATTCAGAACGATATTTTAGAATCAATGTTAGCCATTGTGCATACTCATATCATGAAGGAGATTGGCCAGACAAATTTTGTGGCCATTCAAGTAGATGAGACCACAGACAGCTCCAATAAAACGCAGATGATTATCATATTGCGATATGTATTAACTGGTATTGTACATGAAAGATTTTGGAAATTTGTTAACCCCCTAGGTACTACAGCACAACATTTAACTAATGTAATATTGGAAGAACTTCAATTATTAAAAATTAATGAAGCACCTGAAAAATTGATTGCCCAAAGTTACGATGGTGCATCAGTCATGAGCGGTAAACTGGGAGGAGTACAAACAAAAATTAAAGAAATATACCCAAATGCACACTTCATTCACTGCTATGCCCATCAATTTAATCTTATCCTCCAAAAAGCGGCGAGTCAACACAAACCGATAAAAATATTTTTTGCAAATTTACACGGATTTTCGTCCTTTTTCGGCCGATCTCCAAAACGTACGATGGTTCTGGATAGAGTGGTTAAAGTAAGGCTACCTAAAGCTGCGCCTACTCGATGGGCTTTCAATACAAAATGTGTTGAAATTGTATACACTTATAAAGATGATTTAAAATCTTGCTTAGAGGAAATTATTGATGAGGAGCAAGATGGTAACAATATAAATCAAGCAACTGGTTTAAAAAGACATTTGGAAGATGAGCATTTTTTATTTTGGTTAAATTTTTTCCATAAAATAATGCCCCATGTTGATATATTGTTTAAACAATTGCAAATGCGAGACATTGATGTTATATCTGTCAAAAATTGTATCCTGTCTTTTAACAACAATATCCAAATAATTAGAAATACTATTTTGGAATCAGAAGTACCAAGCACATCAACAGCAAAAAAAAGAAAAACTACTGCAGAGGATCCAAAGCGACGAACTGCACTTGAAATTTGTGATATTATTATATCTGAAATAAATCACAGGTTTAGTTTCAATGATCATCTCATGATTTCACAGTTATTCTACATAGAGAAATTTGAAGCATACACTACCAACTTTCCGCAAAATATTTTAAAAATGGTGACGGCTAATTATCCCACAGTGAATATTTCCAAACTAAAATCGGAACTTGAAGTCTTATATTGTCGTGAGGATTTTCGCAATAGTGCTGGTGCAGTAGCCATACTTCAGCTTTTTATTAACATGAATTTGTCTGAAACATTTTCTGAAGCAGTGAAGTTATTAAATATTTTGTGCACACTCCCTATGACAACCGTGGAAAGTGAGAGATGTTTTTCTACTTTAAAAAGAGTAAAAACATTCCTGCGTAATACGATGGGACAACCTAGACTTAGTGCCTTGTCTATGCTGAGCATCGAGAAAACGCTTGTCAAGAGCATTCCAAATTTCAATGAGAAGGTCATAGACTATTTTGCAGAACTAAAGGATAGAAGAATTGACTTAAAATATAAAAATATTTAAAGTAAGTTTCGTTTTAATAAATTTACAATTTATTATACTATAAATATTCCTATCTATATATCAGTCAATAACCTGTTCATACCATTTTTCCTATATTTTTTAAAAGATTTACTCTAAAAAAAGACAAATTTAATTTTCGGAAAACTAGGGTAAATAGTATTGAGTTTTATCTAAGTCTGTATTTTTTATCTAAAATATAAATGCTAAAAGATCTTTTAAATACTTTAAAAAATCAACAGTTTGAAGTTTTCAAACCAAAATGACCCCCCTGAAGATTGACCCACGAGCCGCCGCTGATGAACAATTCATACTGTCCGGAACTTATCGTATCAGACACCTCTTTGTAAAATCAGGTTTTTCGGAGACTACGCTACGTGCTGGAAACGATTCGTGCATGATAATATGCCGCGACCTTAAATGGTTCATTCTGAGCAAAAAAGTAGTTAGTAACTTTTCTCTATTCATACCTGCTACTAAAACAAAAAAAATATTTAAGTTAGGCCATGATTTTTCTATCTTCAGTGCTGAAGCCATAGCAATTTATGAGGCCCTGCAATATTTTAAAGAATCAGAAGATATATCTGCAACAATTATTTCCGATTCACTCTCTGTTCTTCTTGCTATTCAAACTATAGATTTTCCCAATAACAATTCAAGTATTTATATCCTACTAATTAAGAAAATCCTTTTTGAAATTCATAAAAATAAAAGAAGAGTGAACTTTTTATGGGTTAAGGCTCATATAGGACTAACGCATAATGAATATGTTGATAGTTTGGCTAAAAAAGCTATTGAATATGGTATATACATATACATTAGCACTTCGAGCCAAGCAGGCTCATGGCTTGGTTTACAATCTTCCTCAATTCTTGCTTGTTCTTCGCTTTTTCTTTCCAATTGGTTGCATTGAGATACTTCAGGTCATCATTAACTTCATGGCTCCATCTGGTCCTAGGTCTTCCTTTTCTCTTTTTACCACCTATTGTATCGCTTAACATGATTTTAGGCATTCTAACTTGGGCCATTCTCTGGACACGTCCTAAACATCTAAGTCTTTGTGATCTTACAACTGCAATTATATTAGGGTCCTTATACAATTCTTCTAACTCCTTGTTTGTTCTTCGTGTCCACTGATTGTTGATTATTCTTCCCCCAAATATCCTTCTAAGTATTTTTCTTTCCCACACTAGTAACATTGATTGCTCGGTTTTTGTCATAGTCCAAGTTTCTGCGGCATACGTAACTATTGGTCGTATCACAGTTTTATACGTTCTTAATTTAGCTGCTTTGGATATATTTTTGCTTCTGAGTATTCTATTAAGTGCATAAATGCAACGATTCCCTGACATTAGTCTTTTGTGTATTTCATCCTGGATATTTCGTTTACTAGAAAATAAGGTCCCTAAATATTCAAATCTGTCTACCTTTTCAAATTTATACATTGTTCCTTCATTCGTTGTTATCATTAAATATTGCCCTTGTTCAAATTTTGTGTCGGTCCATTCCATGTACTTATTTTTTGTTTCATTTATATAAAGTCCTTTTTCTCGAGCTGCCTTTTCTAGTCGTTCTACTACCTCTTTTAATTGTTCCTTGCTTCTGGATAGAATTACTACATCATCCGCGAATGCCAAACATTGATGTTTTTTGTGATATATATGTCCTAATCTGTTAATATTAGCCTCTTTTATTATCATTTCCAATACTACATTAAATAGCAGTGATGACAACGGGTCCCCTTGTCGTACTCCTTCTTTCACTTCGAAATTTTCTGTTAGTTTGCTATTTACTTTTACTTTATTTTCTGTTTTCGTAAGTGTAAGCTTTATCATTCTCATTATTTTTGGTGAAACTTCTAGATTTTTTAACGCTTTATATATTTCTTTTCTTTTTATTCTATCAAAAGCTTGCTTAAAATCTAAGAAGAGTGCCATTGTTGGTTTATTATATTCATAGCTCTCAGCTTGTATTTCTCTTAAAGTAAAGATGTTGTTTATAGTACTTCTCCCTTTTCTAAAGCCACACTGGTATTCACCTATGCTATTGTTAAGACTTCTTGCTAGCTTGTTTTTGATGTGGACTGCTAATATCTTATATATTACATTTAATAGTTCCACGCCCCTATAATTTTGACATTCTGCTTTGTCCCCCTTTTTATAAATTGAATATGGTACTTCACATAATCGTAAGTTTTGCATATCTGACTTAGTTAACACTATTAAGCATCGAGTTAAAAATCAGTGGAGTCAATCATGGCGAGATCTTTGTAAACAATCCAAATCTCAGTATTCACTGATTCAACCTTCTGTTCCAAATATATATTGGTTTAAAAATTATGTAGTACCTCGAAGATATATAACAACATTAATTAGAATGAAGTTTGGACATGCATGTTTCCCTCTACATCTAGCAAGAATTAAAGTTTTTGATTCAAATCTTTGTACAGAATGTCAGAAGGTTGGTGACTTGAATCACACTTTCTTTGAGTGCGCAAAATACATTGCATGCACATATAATTTAATCCAAGATTTAATAAAATGTAATGTTTTTCACCTTTCAATATATCCTATATATTGTCTCTGAACAGCAAGAATATATATGATTGTTTAATGAAATTTATCTGTGAAACTAAAATTAACCTCTAAACTTATTAATCCTGATAATTTGGTATATTATGTACATATGAAAAAAGAAGAAGAAGAAGATGTATAATGGAGAATGTGGTGAGCAACTTGGACAGTCCATAGCGGCCAGCTTTTGAACTGAGTAGATAGCTGTAGAAGAGTTTGCTATGGAACTCTAAGGACCTCATTGCCTTCTTTATGTATGAACAGAAAATAAAAAAGTTGACTGGCTAATTGACACCCAAGTCTATGCCATAAAAAAAACTTTTCTCTAAAATGCATCTTTTTTGAGGTACAAAAAGTTTAAGGTCTGAAAAAGTGCGAAAATGGCGATTTTTCAACGCTCGATAACTCAGTATAATAATGTTTTTAAATTTAGCAATCGTCAAATTAAACCTAAAACTCCATTTTACAAGATCACGAAGAGTTTGTATCCATAACTTTATTACAACTCGCATTTCTGCTGTGGCGGACGTAATGATGTTAGAAGAGAATATTCTCTCGAGAATATTCTCGGCAAAAATTTTCTATATTTTCAAAAACCGAAACAAAAATAAAAACTAGATACGGGTCAAATTATTATAATTTAAAAAATATGTAGGTACAGTGGAACCTCGATAAGTCGGCCCCCGATAACCCGGAAGTCCGGCTAACCCGGACCGATTTTCATCAAACAAACATGTCAACAATAAAAATGTATGTATTATGTTAAAACATTTTATCTGTAGCCTCTTCTGGAATGTCTTAAAAATATCGAGTTTCATTGATAAAACTTCGCTTCGACCATAATATAGTATTTGAGAGATAATGGGTATTTGTGTAATTTGAACTATACGATAATAAAAATGACTTATGGCACACGGCGGCGGCGGCGCCAGAGCGATGTTCATTATCTCGGGCTATCGCAAACAATAGGCACCTGTTATTCCTTTATTTATTTCCAACTGTCTTTTAAAAAAATATTTTTTAAACAATGGTCTTTTAAACAATGAAAGAGCCACTGTTCTAAAATAACATAACATTGTTCCAATGGCAGACGAAATTGACACAACCGAAACTGACTGAATTTTTTTACCTAGAAATGAACAATACTCTCTATACTGTCTATAGTCTATACTATACTCTATACAACTATAGGTAAGTTAGATGTGTACTGTGCATATATTATATTTCATGTTATTTTAATTATAACGGACTTTATCTATAAGTATACCGTATTTTATTAATTTTTACCATGCTCTCCGGCTAACCCGGATTTTCGATAACCCGGATCGGCCGCGGTCCCGATTAATCCGAGTTATCGAGGTTCCACTGTATATTGTTTTTGCCAATCCCATGAACCACTAGCAAGGGTGTTTACAGTGTCAATATTTATTGTTTTGGTGCAATATTAACGTGCAAATATTTAGAATGGTGTTCATTTAAGCAGAGAAGAACAAGTTGAGGAAACTGAGTTTGTACATAATTTAGCAACTTTAAAATATGGTGATGAGTCGGCTGAAATAATGGCAGATTTGGCACTTTATCGGTCTAAAGAGGGATTTTTTGGAAAACCATACGTCGTAAAATAATTGAAAAACTAGACTTAATCATATGGTGAAAAGGTACATGTTTCGGAACAAAATTAACTAAAATAGTAGTTGATATATTAAGCATGCCTTCATCCAGTGCAGCGACTGAAAGAAGTTTCAGTACTTATGGTGTTTTTATCCACTCCTCTAAAAGAAACCGGCTCACTGTTAAACGGGCTCGTAAGGTAATTTTTATTGCTCACAATTTAAAATTGTTAGACGTAGAACAATCCATGATTAAGCTGGCCACTCGTGAAAAACAAAATCCCACAACTCATCAGTACATTGAAATGTAGATTGTAGATGACTAGGATGAGTTACTGATAGAAACAGATTCTGAATCTGAGGTCTCATCTTTTATCATACCACATTGATTATTTGCTGTTAAGAAGAAAATTTAATTTTTTTATCAAAGAAATTTTGTGTTTTCTGTTGTTTTTGTATTTTTTATTTACAAAGAACACTGTTGTTTCGTCTCATAATTTTGTATATAAGATCATGATTTTTAAAATCCTATTTTTCATCTTCAACAATATTCTTAAGTGCGTCATTCTCAGAAAATTCTCCATATCGAGAATATTTTCCAGAATATTCTCTGATTTTTCATTCTTGAGAATTTTCCAACACTAGATGGAAGTGGTGGATCTCTGGAGAGAGCGCAGGTACAGAGAGGCAGCATTAAGCGCTGTTGGAGCATGACAGCGGCATGCTATCGTTACTAAGGGGACTATTTCAAGTAAGATTGTGCAAAAAAAGGGGAATAAAAATATTTTTCTTAACCAGTGCGCCCATACTATCCGAATTAACGGAACTATTGTTGAAGTACAATACTAGCTAATAATATATTTATGATATTACATGTATACAAGAGAAGTTTCAGACCAGAAGCTCATCATGATCGGAGGAATTATTAAAAATAGAGGCGGAGAAAAATTATTTAAACAGTTCAAAAGTGCTTACTTGTAAAATAATAAGGTACGATGCAGCTGTTTCAAGCTGTCCTTTTCCGAGACACTCTTGAAAAAGATCTTTTGGTTTTCCTGCTACAGAAAACAGATACGGCCATAACGCTATCTCCGTTTTACGTGCACATTGTACTACAGTTTGTAAATAAACTGGATACTCCATTATAAATTCTAAAACACTAGGTAATTGAGCATCGGGAATGGGTTCTTTGCTTGTGGCTTCTTCCTCTAGAACCTAAAAATAATTTTAAATATCTGGATTACAATTTATACAAGAAACAATATTTGTAATATAGCCATAACAACATACAGTTATATTATATTATTCAACGAGCATGTAATGATTACATGCGAATAAAATACTATACTTTTTCGACGACCTTTTTTATTTTAATTAGTAAAAAAATATAATTATCAACTACTTTCGATTAAAATTATAATTTACAAAAATTAATGTTGTTTACCTTTACTACGCGGCGTATTCGCTGTGCACAACTACTTGAAAGGGATATGAGAACCGATCGTGTGCGTGAAGTGGTATTTTTATTTTTTTTAGCACGTTTTATAAGGCCTATGTTTGAGGAAAATGGAACTTCGCAAATGCTGTCTTATGTATTGTAAAAATACAACGAGAAATAGTCAATTCGAGTTCTGTTCGTCTCCGAAAAATTATAAGCACAAATTAATGCAAAGAAGAAAGTGGTATTCTATCGTAACCAAGCAGAAGTAAGTAAAATAACCTAAATTTTGCATTCTTAATATTGCTCCATAGGCACTAGGTGTGTATTGCTCCAAAATATAAATATGATGTCAAATTATTGAAGTGAATTTAATTAATTGTATCTCCCTGTGTATATGAATGCAATTATTGGAATCCCAAATGTTTACGTTTATAACAAACATTGTATATTGACGTTTATTTAAACTTATAAACATTATTTATGTTTACCTTTTAATAACCTCAATAAATGTTCAAATGATGAAATTTAAACGTAAAAAAATTACTGACTCATAGTTACAGCTAAGGTTAACTATTGATATAAATTACAATAATTTATTGTATTCAATAAACAAGTTTAAGTAATTTGAGGAATAAATAAAGGAATAAATTCGTTATTTAGTAAGTCAGTGACTTTCAGGAAAAATCCTGAAACAGGTCGATTTTAATTTATTATGATTTTTTGGCATATACATCATACTAGTGACGTCATGAATGTGGACGTGATGACGTAATCAATGATTTTTAAAATAAGAATAGGGGTCGTCTGCTAGCTTACTGGAAAGGTTATTTAATTTAAATGTCGCCGGCTTACGAAATAACGAATTATTCCTTTCATTTGCTCTATACTGTATACAGCGTGTCTACTTGAGTTGGAAACATATGGGAAACTTTTTTATTATTAATTTTACGAAAAAAAGTTATTCTTTATAAAAAGTTCTGCATGCCCCAAAACCTAAGATTCAATTATCAGATATCAAATTTTCTCAATATTATACGAGGTATGTCAAAAAATATGAATTTCGGCTAAGGGTAAAGTACCTTTATTTCTCTCAATATCGAAAATTCTTATGATAAAATGTTGTTTGGAATTAAAAACTAAGATGAAATATGCAATTACATGTTTCTTATTGAAAAAAAAAATATTTTTCTCAAATTTATGGATACCCAACATCGTTTTTAATTATTACAAATATCATAACTCGTTTATTATTCATTTTACGAAAAAAAGTTATTCTTCATAAAAAACTTTGCATGGTCTAAAATCTAAGACACAACCATGATATATCAACTTTTATTAATTTTATACGAGGTGTGTCAAAAAATATGAAATTCGCTCAATATTATAGCACCTTTATATTTCACAGTATTTCAATTAGAAGGATGTAATTGCATATTGACACATAGTTTTTAATTCTAAACAACTTTTTTAATAACCGTTTTCAATATTGTGAAAAATAAAGGTACTTTACTCTTGAGTGAAATTCATATTTTTTGACATAACTCGTATAAAATTAATAAAATGTCATATCTGTTGGTTGAATCTTCGGTCTTAGGACATACAGAGATTTTTATAAAGAATACCTTTTTTTCGTAAAAGTAATAATAAAAGAGTTATCGTATGTGTAATGAATAAAAACGAAGTTAGTATCAATAAATTTGAGAAAAATTTGGAAAATATTTTTTTCCAATTAGAAGCATGTAATTACATATTTGAGCTTGGTTTTTATTTCCAAACAACTTTTCATAATAAGAATTTTCGATATTGAGAGAAATAAAGGTACTTTACCCTTAGCCGAAATTCATATTTTTTGACATACCTCGTATAATATTGAGAAAATTTGATATCTGATAATTGAATCTTAGGTTTTGGGGCATGCAGAACTTTTTATAAAGAATAACTTTTTTTCGTAAAATTAATAATAAAAAAGTTTCCCATATGTTTCCAACTCAAGTAGACACGCTGTATACATAAATCCGAAATTGCACAGAATATAAAGTTAATATACAGGGTGTAACGAAAATACAGGTCATAAATTAAATCACATATTATGGGACCAAAAATAGTTCGAATGAACCTAACTTACCTTAGTACAAATATGCACATAAAAAAATTACAGCCCTTTGAAGTTATAAAATGAAAATCGATTTTTTTGAATATATCGAAAACTATTGGAGATTTTTTATTGAAAATAGACATGTGGCATTCTTATGGCAGGAACATCTTAAAAAAGAATTATAGTGAAATTTGTGCACCCTATAAAAATTGTATACGGGTTTTGTTCCCTTAAACCCCCCCAAACTTTTGTGTACGTTCCAATTAAATTATTATTGTGGAACTATTAGTTAAATTCAATATTTTTAAAACTTTTTTGCCTCTTAGTATTTTTTCGATAACACAGTTTTTATCGAGTTGCGGCTTCTTTTTTAATATGTTTACATAAAAATTTTATGGGGGTTTTGTTCCTTTAAACCCCCCAAAAGTTTGTGTATGTTCCAATTAAGCTTTTGCTGCGGTACCATTAGTTAAACACAGTGTTTTAAAACTTTTTTGCTTCTTTGTATTTTTTCGAGAAGGCACTTTTTATCGAGATATTACTTCTTTTTTGATATGGTTCAAAATATACCTAAAAATGTAAATTATAAATAAATTTTCATATTATGACCAAGTCTCCATAATCGTACTTAGCCATATACAAATATGTGGTGGATTTGACAAATATTCAAAATATCTCGATAAAAACTGACTTTTTAGCCCTTTACAAAATTACAGCCCTTTGAAGTTATAAAATGAAAATCGATTTTTTTGAATATATCGGAAACTATTGGAGATTTTTTATTGAAAATGGACATGTGGCATTCTTATGGCAGGAACATCTTAAAAAAGAATTATAGTGAAATTTGTGCACCCTATAAAAATTGTATAGGGGTTTTGTTCCCTTAAACCCCCCCAAACTTTTGTGTACGTTCCAATTAAATTATTATTGTGGTCTTCTTCTTCTTAAAGTTCCATCTCCTAGCGGAGGTTGGATATCATAATGGCTATGGTCACTTTGTTGGCTGCTGCTCTGAACAGTTGTAATGAACTACAGTTAAACCATTCTCTAAGGTTCCTCAGCCAGGAGATGCGTCTTCTTCCTATGCTTCTTTTTCCTTGGATCCTTCCTTGCATAATAACTCTCAGCAGCTCATATTTCTCTCCTCTGGTAATGTGACCCAAATATTCTAGTTTTCTTGTTTTTATACTGTTCATAATTTCTAACTCCTTATTTAAACGTCGTAGCACTTCAACATTGGTAATCCTTTGAACCCACTGAATTTTCAACATTCTTCTGTAACACCAGATTTCGAACGCTACTATTTTTCTTATATGTTGCCTTTTCAATGTCCAAGCTTACATTCCATATAGTAATATAGAAAATATGTAGCATCTTAGAGCCCTCAATCTGAGAGGAAACTGAAGGTTTTTGTTTGTAAGCAGTGTCTTCATTTTTATAAATGCTTGCTTTGCAGTTTCAATTCATTGTGGTACCATTAGTTAAATTCAATATTTTTAAAACTTTTTTTCCTCTTAGTATTTTTTCAATAAGGCAGTTTTTATCGAGTTGCGGCTTCTTTTTTAATATGTTAACATAAAAATTTTAGGGGGTTTTGTTCATTTAAACCCCCCAAATGTTTGTGTACGTTCCAATTAAACTATTACTGCGGTACCATTAGTTAAACAGATTGTTTTTAAAACTTTTTTGCGTCTTTGTATTTTTTCGATAAGGCAACTTTTATCAAGATGTGGTTTATTTTTTAATATGGTTCAAAATATAACTAAGAATGTAAATCATAAATAAATTTTCATATTATTACCAAGTCTCCATAATCGTACTTAGTCATATACAAATATGTGGTGGATTTGACAAATATTCAAAATATCTCGATAAAAGCTGATTTTTCGAAAAAGTACTAAGAGGCAAAACAGTTTTTAAAACATTGTGTTTAACTAGTGGTACTACAATAATAATTAAATTGGAACGTACACAAATGTTTGGGGGTCTAAAGGAACAAAATCCCCATAAAATTTTTATGGGGTGTCCAAATTTCACTATATTTTTTTTTCTTACGAGATACTACTACCATAAGAATACCATGTGCCTATTTTTAATAAAAGATCTCTAATAGTTTTCGATATATTGGAAAAAATCGATTTTCATTTTGTAATTTCAAAGGGCTGTAACTTTTTTTATGTGCACATTTGTACTAAGGTAAATTAGGTTCAATCAAATTATTTATGGTCCCAGAATATGTGATTAAATTTATGACCTGTATTTTTGTTACACCCTGTTTGATTACATGTTTGATTTACAGAGCCGTGTAAATTGATACTATTTTGCGATTTATTAAATTCGAATGATTACAGATTGAAAAGACTTCAATTAAAACTTTTGTACATACCTCGTGTAACAACAATTCTAACGAATGTGGAAAGTATGGTAAACCCATACAACTTCTGGCTATTTCCCAAGCATGATAGCCCAAGTTTCTTCTTATTAGCTGCCTTAATATTTGGTGTAAGTATACTTGACTCTGTAATAGAAAACAACAAAATATTCAATAATTATTAGAGAACAAAAGGGGAGTACAGAGATAGTAACGTTACTAAATCTAATCATTAGATTGACGATAACGAAAAAATATAATATTTACTTACAGTTCTTTGTAAAACACATAATGGTAAGGAAAATGGTGAATTAGAGTCAGAAGAATAGAGAACTGTATCAGTTTCAGCGCCCAATATGACCGCATCTTCAAATAATATTGCTAAAATAAAAAATAATGAAAATAAACAGACCCATTGTAACCATTGGTTTGAAAATATTGGTCAAAACCAGATGAAATAAATATATAGATATAATAATTGGAATAAAATATTAAGTTTATATTTTTTCTGATAAGTTTATATTATATTTACATATTTGTACTCACCCAAAGGATAAATTCGTAAATGAAATGGTAACATTATTCTTTTTGACATAAAAGCGTGTGTTTTGTCTCCATCTCTTGGGTACAAAGGAAGCCAAACTCTCATACCATGTGATCCGCAAAACAGCCAAAGAGCCTCCGTTAAATGGGCCTATATTGTAAAATAAAATAATTAATGTATTAATTGAAAAATACATAATATAAATATATTTCACTCAGCCAATTATTACTCATTCTCGTTATAATAAAGATTATATATTTTTAGTTCCACAGTTCTTTCAGATTGCTTTAGACAGTATTTAAACATGAACATTCTAATTGTTAATGATTAATCATGTGGTTTTCATCAAAAATTACAACAAAAAAAGCCACCGTAAATAATAATAATGTCGTATGGTATTTTTGCCGGGGAGATTCTTTCGGATTGTTCCGGGCCAATTGCATCTTTCAGCATGTTTCAAGTAACTAGTGTCGATGTATACTAGCCCAGGAGGAAAGACGGCTTAACATACTCTCCAAAGCACGGTGTACGGTTCGTATCTTTTAGAAATAAAAATTTCGTTGTTAGTGCCGAGATTCTAACTCGGCACCAACGTGGATTCGAGCGGCAAGATACTGACTTATGAGGCTAGTATCTTGCCGCTGAGCTACGGCTGTCCACATATCAGAAATTCTTGGAAATGAAAAAGTAGGCATTGAAAATGCCAAATCTTCAATATACAACATAAAGAGTGGCCCAAAAGTCTGGAAACGGCCAATTATCTCGTAAATTGCTAGTCATAATTGTACAAAATTTGAGGTCAATATATTTTGGAATACGGGGATTCCATATTTGATATTTGCAATGTTGCCATATTTGCCGTTTTTCTTATATTATTAGTAACTTTAGTTTTTCAAATTCATCACCCTGTATATTCAGTCATTATTGGAATCTCCTATTCAATACGAGTTCAACCATATGTAACACTTATGATTTTATGTAGTCTGGAAGGTCTTAAATACATAAAACAGAAGTCTGGCAACGTCTAATTGTCTCAATAAATTTTTTAGTACTAACTATTTTCAACTACATTAAAACGTAACAATTGATAGATTACAACATTTTTTAACATAATGGTTACTTTATTAAGTGTTCAAAATGTGCTCCATTTGTGAGTTGACAGTACCCTAATCGATGGTAGAATGCGTCTACCACATTTCTCCATGACTGTCTAGAAATTATTCGAGATTCATCGATAATTCGTTGCCTTAGTTCTGCAAGACTTGCTGGTTTAGTTTTGTAAACTGAATTATTCAAGTATCCCCCCTAAAAATAATCTTTAGGATTGAAATGAGGTGAACGTGGAGGCCATTCAATTCTACCTCGTCTACCAATCCATCGTCCGGGAAATATCTCATCTAAATAACGCCGAACATTTACACCAAAATGAGCTGGAGCTCCATCTTGCTGAAACCATATTATCTGATTAAAATTGGCCCCAAACAAGTTTCTCAGTGTAGGTACAATTTCATTTCTAAGTAACATTTCGTAACTATCTGACGTTAAATTTCCTTCGATAAAGAATGCCCAATTAACTGAGTACCTACTATACCTGACCATACATTTAATTTTTGTGGTCTTTGAGTATGGTTTTCACGCATCCAGTGTAGATTTACGTCGTTCCAGTACCTTAAATTGTGTCGATTTACACTTTTACACAGTGTAAAGGTTGCTTCATCGGAAAAACATATTCTGTTAACGAAATTTTCATCATTTTCAATTTTATCCATCATTACCTCAGTAAACTGTAATCTACGATCGAAGTTATCTTCACTTAATTCTTGCAATAAGTTAATTTTGTATGGTTTAAATTTATTCTTATGTAATACACGTAAGACTGAAGAACGACCTACATCATGTACTTGTGCAACCCTGCGTGAGGATGTATGTGGATCTTCAACAAAACTTTGCATTATGTCTAAAGTTTTGTTGTCATTCATAATTCTTTTCGGTCTACCTGATCGGTATCTATCTTTTACTTCTCCAGATTCCTCAAATCGCTTTACAGTTTTTATGAATCCCTTATGAATAGGAGAACGGTTTGGGAAAGTATCATTGAACAAGTTGGCTACTTCACAATAAGATCATTTTCTGTCACCGTACCCTCCCATCATTAGAATAGTAATTCGTTCTTTTTCGTTAAGAGCCATTTTAGAGAAGCAATTTATCTTGCAGAACTTTTCAAAACACAACTACTGTCAGTTTTAGTCAATAATGTAAATGGTGAACAAATGTCAAAATCACAGCATTTTACATTTAAATATTTAAATTTATTAAAATCTACATATTTTGCACTGTTTTATGTATTTAAGACCTTCCAGACTACATAAAATCATAAGTTTTACATATGGTTCAACTCGTATTTAATAGGAGATTCCAATAATTACTGAATATACAGGGTGATGAATTTAAAAAACCAAAGTTACTAATAATATAAGAGAAACGGCAAATCTGGGAACATTGCAAATATCAAATATGGAATCTCCGTATCCGAAAATAGGTGTACCTCAAATTTTGTACAATTATGACTGGCAATTTACTAGATAATTTACCGTTTCCAGACTTTTGGGCCACTCTGTAGATGTAGTATAAGAGATATACATAAAAGATTTACGATACCGTTTACTCAAGTTTCATGGTTGATGCATATATGTATTCCATTTTGATTCTTACAAATGTTGTGCCACCCACCAAGATAAATATTGTAAAAATACCTTTTCTAGTCGTCTTTGTCTAGGAACCCAAACATTCTCCACGCAGCTGGCAAGAACAGTCGGTAACAAACAAGCGTATTTTTCTCCATTTCTCAATTCCCTTTGTACTAACAGTAGACGACCGCTAACATTTAATAATATACTTTCATTGACAGAATGCTGACCTCTAACGGTTTCTGTCCGCAACGAAGTCAACGTTACAGACGCTATACAAGCAGGATGTATTGCTAATGCTGATATATCAACTACTTGGGATTTTATTACATCCACGTCTCCAACTGAAAATTATATCTATATTAGTTTTAATTTGGAAAACTTTATAAAATAAAACAATGCATAGTATATGTAATTTGTAAGTTATAATAAAAATTTAAAACAAATTTTTTGAGCCATTAATTTTATGCATAGTTAGTTATGGTAGGGAAGCAAAGTATGCTAAATATGCAGTCACTCGAGCGTTATGGGGACCTATTGGGCTGTGAAGAGTAGGTCCTAAAACCAAAAAAAGTTAAGTAAAGTTTTCCATTTTAGTGGGCGCTTGACATGTTTTAATTTAATTTTCCATTTCCAACAATCGTTTTTTCCGATTATAACGCCATCTATCCATAATTCGAAAAAATGTTTCGAGTAAAAGTTACTTATTTTTACGTAAGGAATCCAAATCTGCAATAAAAAATGGGAGCTCCCATTTAAGATTTTAAAGTAACCCCCCCCCCACCTCCGTGGGGGGTCGTGTTTAGTGCCATTCGATAGATTTTTCAAAAGTATTGAAGAAGTGTATTTTACAGTTTTTCGATCTGATGTTCATTTCGTGAAATATCGCGGGATTCGTATTTAAAATATTAAATTTAGCCCCCACCCCTTTCCGTGGCAAGTCATGTTTGGCATCATTCGATAGATTTTTAAAAAAATATTGAGCACGTATTTTTTAGTTTTTCGATCTGTCATTCATTTCACGAAATACTCGCTTTTTTCTTGTGAAACTTTGGGACTCGCCCATTTCCTTACGCCCGGCTCAAATCGTCAGATTTTTGAAATATACACTCTTTTGCATGTACTTAACTTACTTTATCTTAATATGACAATTTCGAGTATTTTTAGGGATAGATTTTTTTTTCGGGCCCCCCTTAACGAGCTCCCCTGTGTTAAGAGCCAATATATGGTAGAGGTACATCTACAGGGTACCAGGTTTCTCCCCATATGCTAATCTGACGCGCTCGAGTAACTGCAAAAATCCCCGCTTGGGCTCCCCTACCATTAAGTGATTTATTTATTTATTTACAATCAGCTCAACAGGCCTTGAAATAGGGCAGTCAATGAGGGTATTTGGCTCCGAATTCCATCCT
Source organism: Diabrotica virgifera virgifera (assembly GCF_917563875.1). Taxonomy (NCBI): domain Eukaryota; kingdom Metazoa; phylum Arthropoda; class Insecta; order Coleoptera; family Chrysomelidae; genus Diabrotica; species Diabrotica virgifera. Next base: position 221,488,393 of record NC_065444.1, read on the forward strand.
ACTGCATCGATTTACTTGATATTTTCACAGTAAGTAGGGAATAGCTCAAGAATCAAAGTCTACCCTATGCCGACATGCGCTTTTATCTTGGGGGTGGTTCCCACCCCTTCTCGGGGGTGAAAAATGTTTTGGTTAAAATAGCCACGGAAAAGGCTAGAGAACCTAATTTTAAGCAAAAACTGTTCTATGATTATTTTCTGAAAACTCAATACTTTTTGAGTTATTCGTGGTTGAAAATTGGCCATTTTCATTGAAAAATGACACCTTTTCGGACGGATTTTTGCGAATACCTTAAAAACTATGCATCTAACAAAAAAACTATATAAAATATTTCTGTAGGTTATAAAAAAACAAAGAGATTCGTTCCTTCATAAATCTTCTTGTTAAAATACAAAGAGGAACATGGTAGGTAAGAAGAGTTTGTTTTTTGGTGCATGCGCAAATCGGTGTATTCAGCTTGAAATAACAGAGAAACTGTCGATTTTAGGTGTATAATGGTACTAATAACTTTTATAGTGCTTGAAAAGACCTTTAAAATGAGTAATACTAATTGTCGATTACATGCAAACTAAGCGAGATATTCTGCAAAAAAGTTAATGACTAATGTATTTTAAGAAGAAATGAGAAGTATATTTAACCCCTCATCCATCAGAATTTAAATACATTGATTTTCTTCTACAATACTTTTTATTAGTGTTATTTCTATGTTCAAAAAGTTAAGCTGGATTAAAATGAATGGTTTAAAAAAAATAAGATCAAATTATAGAACGCATTTTTAAATTTTCTTAAAAATCTTACTTTTCCTCCATGTAACTCGAAAAAGATAAGACATACGAAAAAAAGATACCACACAAAAATGTGTGGTATCTTTTTCAGATAAAAATTTTCTTTTTATTTTTCATTACTGTATCTCTTATCATTTTCAAGTTACATGGAGAAAAAGGAAGATTTTTAAGAAAATTTAAAAATGCGCTCTATAATTTGATCTTTTTTTTTAAAAGCCCGTCCAACCTTCTGAACAGAAATAACACTATAATAAAAGGTATTGTAGAAGGAAAACCATGTATTTACATTTTGGTGGATGGGGGTTAAAATTACTTCTCATTTTTTCTTAAAATACATTAGTTTTCAATTTTGTTTGCAGCATATCTCGCTTAGTTTTAATGTAATGGACCTTTAATACAGCTCATGTTAAAGGTCTTTTCAAGCACTACAAAAGGTATTAGTAGCATTATACACCTAAAATCGACCATTTCTCTGTTATTTCAAGTTGAATACACCAATTTGAGAATGTACCAAAAAACAAACTATGTATTTTCACCTACCATATCTCTTTTTGTATTATAACTAGAAGATTTATGAGGGCAAGTGTCTCTTTGATAACCTACAAAAATGTTTAATATAGTTTTTAGTTAGATGCATAGTTTTTAAGGTATTCGCAAAAAACCGTTCGAAAAGGTATTATGTTTCAATGAAAATGGCCAATTTTCAACCACGAATATCTCAAAAAGTATCGAGTTTAAAAAAAAAAACATTTATAGAACAGTTTTTGCTCAGAATTAGGTTCTCTAGCGAATTCCGTGATAATTTTAACCAAAAAATGTTCCACCCCTAAGAAGGGGTGGGAACCACCCCCAAGATAAAAGCACACATCGGCATAGGATAGACTTTGAATTATCAGATAAGTAGAGGCTAGGCCCAAAATTTTATTAAAATCCATGCAGTAGGATAGAATTCGGAGGTAATATCCTATTCTAGCTCCCATTGACTGGCGTAAAAGCCTAGGCTAAAGTACAATTAATATAATACTTATATATTACAAAATTTGTATCAAGTGGGGTGTCCTCTTATCCAATCATGTTCCTTGTCCACTAAATTGATTTACTATTCTCCTCCATTCATCCCTGTTTGTTGCACTTATTTCCAATCATCAATTCATTCTTTTCTGAGATCTTCCTGTACGCTATCAAACCATCTTTGTATGGGTCGTCCTTTCCTTCTTCTTGTGATTGGGCCCCATTTTAGGATCATCTTTGACATCCTCTTCCTTTCCATTCTCATGACTTGTCCCATCCATCTCACTCTATGTGCCTTTATAAAACGAATGATGCATGGTTCGTTATACAGTTCATCTAGTTCCCTGTTTGTTCGTCGCACCCAGCCTTCCACCGTGTTTTTTCTCCATATACAGGGTGTTAGTAAATAAGTATGAAAAATTTTAAAGGCTAATTCTACATGAAAAAGTAATGCCGGTTTGCTCTATAGACATATGTCTGCAAATGCTTAATTTCCGAGATACGGGGTGTTGAAATATTTATTTCAAACTGCCAATTTATTTATTGCTCTAAGACCAGTTGAGCTATGAAAATTAAATTTGGTGAGTTTTAGGAGGTAGTTATTACGCATTTTTTGACATACAATTAAGAATTCTGTATTCATCATTGGCGCGCCTACGGGTAATGATCTGAATTTTTTTAAAGAAAAAAATGGTACGCCACTGAGATATTTCGAATTAAAAATTATTTTTAAATTCCACGTCTAATTTATGATAAAAAACCTTTCTTACCTTTTTTTCATATGGTGCACCGTTTTTATGCAGAAAAATAAAACATCTTGAGCGTATTTTTCATTTTTTTCATACATTATCAAAAAATATCTAATATAATAATACTAAACTGGAACAATAACAGAAAATATTACTAATAAGATTTTAACTAGGTGCAGAGCTACAACAAATGTTAAAAATGACCTCCTTTAGAGGTTATAGAAGAATTTTATATTCATCATTGGCGCGCGTACGGGTAATGGTCTGAATTTTTTAAGAGAAAAATAGTACGCCACTGAGATATGTCAAATTAAAAATCATTTTTGAATTGCTGGTTCAATTTATGACAAAAAATTTTTCTTGCATTTTTTTCAAATGCAGCGCCGTTTTAAAAAATAAAACATCTTAACGTTTACAAAATATTTGAACTAAGTTTCTATGCATATGGAAACCACCTCAAATACTTTGTAAGCTCTAAGATGTTTTATTTTTTTGTATAAAAACGACGCCTCGTATGAAAAAAAGGCAAGAAAGATTTTTGGTCGCAAATTGAACGAGGAATTTAAAAAAGTTTTTTCGTTTGACATATCTCAGTGGCGTACTATTTTTTTCTTCAAAAAATTCAGACCATTACCCGTACGCGCGCCAATGATGAATATAAAATTCTTCTGTTACCTGTAAAGGAGATCATTTTAAACATTTTTTGCAGCATTGCACCTAGTTGAAATCTTATTAGTAATATTTGCTGTTATTATTCTAGTTTAGTATTATTATATTGGATAGTTCTTGATGATGTATTAAGAGGATCGGTACGTATTTTCGGCTGCAATGCTATACAAATGGGGATTCATTTTTTTCGAATCCTGAGAAAACTAATAAGTATTTTTGAAAAATTTAAAGGCAGAATGAAATATTACGTTATTAGCGAGGGCCGAAAGTCTCTGAGAACTTCTATATTGTTTATTTTAATAAGTTACAGGGGTGAAAAACTAAGAGAAAATTTAGTGTGATTTTTAATTTCAAATATCTCATTCAAAATAAACTTTTTATTTATTCTAAGGGACTTTCGGCCCTCGGTAATAATTTAGTCTTTCATTCTGCGTTTAAATTTTTCAAAAATATTTATTGGTTTTTTCAGGATTCGAAAAAAATGAACACACTGCCGTGGTAATGTTTTCCAAATCTATCTTTGTCTTACAACGCACTCAGCCGAATATAATATTGTCAGCATATGTCAGTCAGACACTGACAATCAGTGACCATTTTAAATATTTGACATTGCATCGGGAATATTTTGAGTTATTGATTAAATATTATTGATATATAGTGTATTTGATAAATAATTGATTTAAGACGTGAACTTAATAAAAAGTTATTTATTGTGTATCATTTGTGGAAGATCCAAGCAAAGCATACATCAGGATAATATATTCTGTGATCCAAGTATTTTGTTGTTAAAGTTGTTCAAAATTGTAAGCGTTCCATAAAAATATATTATTAAAAAATCACTTTAACACTTTTCCTCTTTTCTCGATTGAGTATTAGTTTTTGTTGTACAAATAAATTATTACAATCACTGAATACATAGTTAGTGAAAAAATTATCACATTTATTAACTGAATTAATAATTTGCAATTATAAAAATAACAGTTATCCAAGAACATTCAAAACCCATCTCTTTAAATTAATGATGACATTTTCAAGTAGAATGACATTCTAGTAATGTTTACATATCCATACCAGTGTGAATTTTACTACACGTAATTTGCCGTGTAAAGACAGAAAAAGTAGGGATACACCTAAAATATTTGCGAATTATGTACCCATAGCCTTAAGAAATGAAAAATACGCGCCAAGATATTTTATTTTTCTGCATAAAAACGGTGCATCATATGAAAAAAGGCAAGAAAGGTTTTATCAAAAATTAAACGTGGAATTGAAAAATAATTTTTAATTTGAAATATCTCAGTGGCGTACTATTTTTTCTTTAAAAAATTCAGACTATTGCCCGTATGCGCGCCAATGATGAATACAAAATTCTTAATTGTATGTCAAAAAATGCGCAATAACTACCTCCTAAAACTCACCAAATTTTATTTCCATAGCTCAACTGGTCTTTGAGCAATAAATAAATTGGCAGTTTGAAATAAAAATTTCAACACCCCGTATCTCGCAAACGAAGCATTTGCGGATATATGCTTATAGAGCAAACCGGCATTATTTTTTCATGTAGAATTAACCCTTAAAATTTTTCATACTTATTTACTAACACCCTGTATAGTTCTGAGCATTTTCCTTTCTCATCTTTTTAACTTCTCCATATTTGCTTTTTTCATTGTCCATACCTCGCTACCATACGTTACTATGGGTCTTATTACCGTCTTACATATCTCTAACTTTGTTTTCCCTAATACCTGGGGCATGTTATGCGTAATGAGAGATACAACATACTTCAATTAATTATACAAGGGAACATCCAGGGCAAGAGAAGTGTAGGAAGGAGAAGAATCTCATGGTTGCGTAACTTGAGTTAATGGTAGGGATGCACATCAACCGAACTATTCAGAGCAGCAGCATCTAAGATCAGAATAGCCATGATGATTGCCAACCTCCGTCGCGAAGATGGCACGTAGTATTTGGAATTTATCAGTGGTCTTAGGCTTTCCATCTTTTAATTTTCCATTGCCAATCTGGTATTCAGTTCCCATTTTTCCTGACCTTTCTCTTTTATAATAACTCTACTCTGGGCTAATTAGCAAAATGCATGGAAAAGTTATTTACCAGCAATTTTATTGCTGGAATCGAATTATAAGATCCTATATATTAATAATATAGATATGCAAAGTCCGCAGATAGTGTGCTACTTTTTTATAAACAAAATGGCGCCGACAAATCGTGTTTTTTTTTAATTATTGCTCTATAACTCCGAAGATTTTAACTTTACACCAAAAACACTCAAATAAAAATTCACAGCAAATTAATTCTACATAGAGGCATGTTCTTCCCGATTTGCTCAGATGAAAATTTTCCTGGGAAAATGTGGGTTTTCCCAAAAAAATCTCGAATTTTCAAATTAATTTTTTGGGCAAGTAATTATTTATCAATAATTAAATAACTTGGTGAAATAAAAGCTTTCTTGGTATAGATTATAATTGCAGAAGCCGATGAAAATTAAACAAATATTTTAGCAACAATTCAATTGTTAATTAACAATTTACAGTCGCAATAACAACCAAAATAATCATGAGACATTGATCAAACTTAGAAATATTATAGAGATGAGATGCCTATTTAATATTTTGTAGACAAAATATAATTTTTTCTTTTTTTTGCATAATCTTTAAATGTTAAAAAAAATAGTTATAAACAAATTAACATTTCTCAGAAATTCAAAGGTCTTGAAAATGAATGCTTTAAAACTTTTTTCCAACCATTTGCAAAAAAGTTATGAAACAGCAAAGTAAATATACGATTGCTCCGTTGTTTATAATTTGTTTTAATTGTTTCAAAGCTTAAAAGTGAGTATGTGGTACAATCTAATTACTCACAAAGAATATCAAATATTAGTTCAATGATTATATTTTAATCAAAGATTAAAAATATTTTTTTTTTGTAATTTTTAGCGCGAAAGTAGGCTTGATACACGCAGCATATACATAATAATATAATTTTATTTATTAACTCTACGTCGCGCGGCGGTCGTCGCTTCGAGTGAAAATTTTAGCTACATTACTGTATTAGTCTACTTTCGCGCGTGTAAATTACAAAAAAATATATTTATAATCTTTAATTAAAATATAACCATTAAACTAATAATCGATATTTTTCGTAAATAATTAGCTTGTACTTTATACTCACTTTTACGCTTTGAAAGAATTAAAAAAAATTATAAACAACGTAGTAATCGTATGTTTACTTTGCTGTTCCATAACTTTTTTGCAAATGGTTGCAAAAAAGTTTTAAATCATTCATTTTCAAGATGTCTGAAATACGCATTTTAACTATTTTTTAAAATTAGAATATAATAAAAACTTTCTGAGAAACGTTAATTTGTTTATAACTATTTTTTTTAAACATCTAAAGATTATGCAAAAAAATAAAAAATTTATATTTTGTCGACAAAATATTAAATAGGCATCTCATCTTTATAAGATTGCAAAGTTTGATCAGTGTATCATAATTATTTTGGTTATTATTGCGACCGTAAATTTAATTGAATTGTTGCTAAAATATTCGTTCAATTTTCACCAGCTTCTGGAACTATAATCTAAACCATGAAGGCTTTTAAGTCACCAAATTATTTAATTATTGGTAGATAATTACTTATCTAAAACTTTATTTGAAAATTAAAGATTTTGTTGGAAAAACATATCTCTATGCACAATTTAATTGCGGTGAATTTTTATTTGAGTGTTTTTGTTGTAAAGTTAAAATCTTCGAAGTTATAGAGCAATAATTGAAAAAAACACGATTTTCGGGCGCCATTTTGTTTATAAAAAAAGTAGCACACTATCTGCGGACTTTGCATACCTATATTATTAATATATATAATCATAAGCTTCGATTCCAGCAATAAAATTACTGGTAAATAACTTTTCCCAAAAATGGCCTATTCTCCGATAAAATCAGCCCAGACTTCTCCCAGATACATAAAATGGACCACTCTCTCGAAATTATATTCCCTCGATTCATTAGATATGACAGTAAACTGTCCTGTATTTCCAAATATCATGTACTTTGACTTCTCCTGGTTTATTTCTAGGTCACAATATTTTGCCTTTTTACAACATTTCTTAATTATTTTCTTGTTTTCGTTAGAACGGTAAGATCATCAGCAAACGCCAGACATTGATGTTCATTGTTGAAGATGGTTCCGGCTGTTTTAACTTTCCTATTTCTGATTATTATTTTCAATACCAAATTAAAAAGCACCATGGATAAAAGATCTCCTTGTCTAAGACCTCTCTTCACTTTAAATTCATCCGATAAGAATCCTCTCCATACTATACGATTTCGTCTGCTATTCAGAGTCATTCTTACTAATCTAATCAGTTTTGCGGATATGCACAAGAAGCTCAATGCTTTATACATTTTATTCCTTCTTATCCTATATACACGTTTAAAATCTATGAACAACGCATGAAGGGATACCTTACGTTCATAGCAGGTAGTCTGGATTTCTTTTAGTGTAAAAATCTGATCTGTCACTTATCTGTTAACTCTAAAACTGGCCTGATATTCACCTAGTTTATTTTCATCAAATCTGTTGAGTCTTTCTCTTAGCATGCTGACTAATACCTTGTAACAAGTATCCAACAGATCAACAGAAATATATCCTCCTTTTTGTATATGAGGCATAATACAGCTTCGGTTCAATCTTTGGGCATATCTTCCTCTTCCCATATCCTCTTAATAAGGCTTTACATTCTTTTTTGTAGTTGTTCCTCTCCATTTTTTAGCATTTCCGCAGCTATTTCGTTTTCTCCCGGTCTTTTGTTATTTCTGCGCCCTAAGGATCAAGTGTCCTATTTATTTTATAGTCTTACTTCAGTGCATGCAACGATATAAAAAATATATAGTAATTCAAAACAAACCTATATACAAAATAATGAATTTAATAGAAAAAAAATTAGGATTAACTTATATAAGTGAAGATGTCAATGCTTACCATTATCATTTAATTGCAACTGCCATATGCAAACTTGAGCATTAGATCCTAGAGTAATCAGTTGATCTTGTAAGATGTTTATGAGCAATATGGGGGCAGGTACTCGGACTATTCTCGCAAATTTATTGTCTAATTTTGATTCCCGTGGATAAAACCGTAGTTCTTCTCCATTATCTAAAATACTATAACAACCCATAACCATATATTCCCGCCACCAGAGTAATCCACCAGCAACAATAAAATCCTTTTCCTGCGTTTCGTTCCCGAACAACTTCCATCTTCTTGATATGACAGAATAATGAGCTAATCCCGTTCTTCCTGAAAAATAAAAATTATTTTTAATAATTTTTTTTTTTTTATTAGAAATAACCCGCATCAACCATAAAAGGTTATTAGCGGTGGTACAATTACGATACATATTAAATTGATATAAACTATGAACTATAGAGATTTTACAAAGTTGGTTTTAAATTGTTCATAACGTAGCACTCATATTTGGTTATACAATTTAGTTTCCTTTAAAAACCTAATGATTTTGTTACACTCCGCACTGTCTAACGCACACTTTATGTCACTTGGTAGTCCAGAAGTTTGTCTTTCCAGATGATATAATGGACAGTCTATAACAATGTGACTTACAGTTATATTGGTGTCACAGGCGTAGCACATTCTAGGAGGTTCCTTCCTTAGTAGGTGTTCGTGCGTCAGTCTGGTATGCCCTATTCTGATACGATGTAGTACAACCTGGTCCCTTCGTTTTACTAAATTTGGTGTTTTCGCAGTTAGATCTGGGTTTACTTGCCGCAATTTATTGTTTGGTAAGAGTTGCCATCTTTGTAACCATAAGTTCTTTGTGTACTCATTGATGCATTTTTTCATATCAGAGTGAGGAATTTGGTTAGTTCTATATTCGGATCTCTTCATTTTACAAGCTTCTTTAGCCATTTTATCTGCAATTTCATTTCCTGGTATCCCCACATGAGATGGTATCCACACAATATGTACTTGTTTATGGTTATTTTGTAGAGCCACAAGGTCTTTTTTAATTTGTTCTAGGAACGGATGATTCGGATATATTTTCTGAATGCCCTGAACTGCACTTAAGGAATCGGTGAATATTACTGCCATGTCTTCAGGTCGATTAAGAGTTTGTTCCACTGCCTTGGATATTGCAAAAAGTTCGGCGGAATATATTGAGTAGTCCTTAGGTAGTGGAAATTTGCGCACAGAATCATCTGTGACAATGGCAGATCCCACTGTTTCAAATTCGGGGGTTTTTGATGCATCGGTGTACACTAGTTGACAGGATGGATATTTATTTTTAATATTGTAGAAGTATTGGAGAAAAAGAGATGAAGGGGTGTTGTCCTTAGTATAAGTGGACAGATCTGTATTACAATACGGAATTTGTATAGTCCAAGGGGGAGTATAATCAAAGCTGGTATGCATAATACTCGGAAATGTGAAGTTGCTAATTCTTTTGCTAAATGATGGTCGAAGATTAGGATTTTGAATGTAATTAGAATGGTAATGTGTGGAAAAGGCATAGGGGTAGGCTGGGTTGTTTGGATTAGTTGATAGCTTGCTTGCGTATTGTAGACTTAGACGTAATCTTCTAATCGAGAGTGGCGACTCATTTGCTTCTACATAAAGACTTTCAACTGGACTGGTCCTGTAGGCTCCTAGAGCTAGTCTTAGTGCGGTATTTTGTACAATATCTAATTTTTTTAATGTTGAATCCTTAGCTGAATTATATATAATTGATCCATAATCTAATTTACTGCGGATTAAGGATATATAAATATTGAGTAACTGTGTCGTGTCTGCGCCCCAGTTATGATTTGCTAGTACTTTAAGAATATTTATGTGCTGTAAACATGATTTTTTAAGTACTTCGATGTGTTTGTTCCAAGTAAGTTTTGAATCAAAAATCATACCTAGGAATCTAAGTTCCTCAACATTTTCTAAAACTTGATCATACAGTGTTAATTTTGGAATATTTGCAACATTTTGATGTTTTCGAGAAAAGCACATTACTTTGGTTTTAACCGTAGAAAATTTTAGTCCTGTTGTTTTAGACCATTTTTGTAGGGAATTAATAGAAAGTTGAATAATATTTGATGCCATACTAAGATTCTTATGAGAAGTATAAATTACAAGGTCATCTGCATATAGGATTGCTTTAACAGGGTTTCGGACACTGCTCACGATATCGTTAATTGCAACCAGAAAGAGTGTTGCACTTAGTGTAGATCCTTGGGGTATGCCATTTTCTTGAGTATGGTATTCTGAAAATTCCTGGTTTGATTTAACTCTGAAATTTCTGTCATCTAGAAAATTTTTGACGAATGCTAGAAAATTTCCATCTATGCCCCAATGCTGTAATTTAACAATAATGTCATATTTCCATAAAGTATCATAAGCTTTAATTATATCAAAGAAGACAGCTATAACTTGTCGATTAGTTGCAAATGCCTCATTAACTGCAGACTCTAGTGACACTAAATTGTCAGTTGTGCTTCTGTTTTTCCTAAAGCCGCTTTGCTGATGAACTATTAGATCTTTTGATTCTAAGAAAAATTGCAACCGTCTATTTATAATTTTTTCTAGTAATTTGCTTAAGGAAGATGTTAAAGATATTGGTCTATAAGATTCTGGATTTGACTTGTTTTTATTAGGTTTCAAAAGAGGAATTATTGTAGCGGTACTCCACGATTTAGGAAATTGTTTGGTGGAAAATAAAAAGTTGTATATATCTAAGAGTAGATGCTTTGCAGCTAAAGGAAGATTAATTAAAAAACAATTTGGAATTTCATCTGATCCAGGGCTACAGTTTTTAAGTCCTTGTAGTGCTTCATTTAGCTCTTGCATACTTATTGCAACATTTAGCGGGCTGACGGAATCTGTAATCTTGACCTCCTTTTCTATTTTCTTTTTGTTTTTGACAAATAATGGGTCATGCACGGAATCACTTGAATATGTCTGGAATGAGTTCGCTAAAGCATTGGCTATTTGACTGTTATTTGTAATTAGGTTTCCCTCAATGTCAAGAGAGTTAATTTTGTTGCTGTATGAAATTCCTTTAATTCTACGGATTTTATTCCAGATCTCTGATGCCGGAGTATCGTCGGTTATCGTGGAAACATAATCTTGCCATGATTCACGTTTACTTTTCTTAATTATGTACCTTGCGTAGGCTCTGTGTTTTTTAAAATTAGATAAGTTTTCCGGTGTATGATGTTTTTTTAATACATTAAATGCATGCTTAAATACTTTGTTTAAGTGCCTTTTCACATTGTTTGTTCCACCAAGGTACTGAATGTTTACGTTTTGATTTTGCTGTTTTGCCTATAATAATTGTGGCTACTTCTGTTAACATTGAGGTAAATTTATCTGTAACGGAATTTATGTTATCTCCTATTGTTCCAAAATTAGGCAGGTAGTCTTCAATAAGTTGTTGGTAAGCTATCCAATTTGCATCTTTAGTTTTCCATGTTTCTGAAAAATTTATGTTTGTTTTTGTGGTATTATTGTTTCTTATTATTATACGCCAGTGGTCGCTATCGTAGGTATGATTTAATACTTCCCAGTTTAGACTAGGAGCTAGGGAACTTTCACATATAGTCAGATCAATAGCAGAATGGTTGCCTGTAACAGAGTTAAACCGAGTTTTTTCTCCTGTATTTAATAGTACAAAATCTGTTTCATTAAGAAATTTTTCTATTTGTTCTCCTCTTTTATCTGTGGAATGGCATCCCCAGGAAATGCTGTGAGAGTTGAAGTCACCTAGAATAAGTCTAGGTTTTGGAATTTGCTCTATTAAATGCTCCAGATCTCTCGAGACAAAATCCACATCCGATGGGATATAAACATTGCACACAAAGAGCTGTGTTGGACATTGAACTTATATTGCTACGGCTTCTAAAGCAGAATGTAAGGGAAACTCCTCTGATTCTAAATTAGAATTAACATATATTGATACTCCACCGCTTGCTTTGTTGGCGTAGTTTCTGATTTTGTGGTAGGAATCGAAATGTTTTAAGTTATATTTTTTGTTGTTTTTAAAATTTGTTTCTTGTAGGCATATAATTTGTGGGTTTGTTTCTTTTATTAGGAGTTGAAGTGTTTCGATGTGTGTAAATAATCCTTGTATATTCCACTGAATAATATCCATTTATTGTTAATATTTATTTTATTGATTTTTGTTTTTAATTGAGGTTTTCTTGGGAAACATCTGTATCTTCGGAGTTATCATTTTCAGTTTGGTCTAGATTTAGTTGACGACGTATTTTCTTCCTTATTCGTGTAATTCTAGATTTAATGCGTCTGTCTTCGAGTTTGGGGTAGATTTCTGTTAGCATTACTAATAGTCCTGTTATGTTTTTCGTGTATTCTTGTGCGATACTTAATGGATTGGGGGAACCATGTGCATCATCCAGAAAGCTTACTAACTCTGTATAGTTTAATTCAAACTGGGTTGAAGCTTCATCAATAAATTCCTTTGCAGGTTGGATAAGTGATTCAGTAGAAACTGTTTCTCCACTTTTTGTATCAGATTTAGTGACTCTTGGCTTTTTTGTTGATCTTGCTTTAGGTTTTGGAAAATCTATTTCTGTGTTTTCACTAGGTGGAGACGATATTTCAGAATGAGAACGTTTCGGTATAGTAGTTTCTGTAGGGAGTTCTTGGGAATCCATTACTTCACGAGTGTTTTCTGTTTGATTCTGAACAGAGTCATTGTTGTTTTCAGCTGTTGCATTAAAGGTAGAAATAGAGTCTTGGTCAGTTTGGGATGTAGGTATGGACGGGTTTGGTTGGATGGCCATATTGGTACATGTTGAGGCGATATGACCAGATTGATGACAGAGATAGCAGGTGAGTCCATCAGCAAGATAGATTCGGTACGATGTATTATCGAAGTCAATGAGAATTGATTCATCAGGAATAACAAGATTGTCGTCAGGTGTATAGTACACCTGTCTACGGAAGCTTAATACGTGACTATATTGAGGGTCTTGAATTCCCGCTCTTAAGAAAGTCATCGGTGAAATAAGATGAAAGCCATTTTCAGCAAGATATCTTTCAACGATGTGATGAGGAATAGACGGACAGACACTAGATAACAGTAACCTTTTAGCAGGAGTGACTAGTCTTCTCGCTCTAATAACATTATCTCCTATTTTTATACCTCCGTGGTCTGTTAAAAAAGTATCAACAACTTCTTTGCTGGAGAGGTAGATGCAGATTCTGGCGTTAGAAATTCTTGACGAAAAAAGTACATTTTTGGGCTGTACTAGTGATCCTACTGCTGTAACGTAGTCTTCTAATTTTAGTGTGTCAACTGCTGGGATAATAACGGCTTGGTCTTTCAAAGGGAATGTAGCTGCTTTTTGTTTGGTAATTGTAGAATAAGATGGTGTTTGTTGATCGGGTAACATTGGAGGACCCCTGTAGTCAGAAGTACCAGCCATCGGTAAAATTGTTAAATACTTTTAATTTTTAATTTTCTTGTTTCGTTTCATTATATTTTAATGGGTCAGTACGACTCTGTTAATTGCAAAGTCTTTAACTTATCGAAGATATTAAAGGCAAAAACAAGTTTTTGTTAATCACCTTTGAATTTACAAAACTGTATGGCTGTATTGAAATTTGTTATTCTGTAAGATTTTGATGAAACCGTAAAAATATTGATAAAAGTACTTACGGCAATCAAATCACCACTAATAACCAAACTACTGATTATGTTTCTTATAATTAATTTAAAGATTTACTATAGTAAAACAATGGAAAACTTCGAGACTAAATTTCGGTGTGCTTAATCTACTAAGTTCAGGACCGCACTCATTTTTAATAATCCGATAACCTTCTTAACGGTTATCTTTATCAAGATTATGTATTATAAAAATATGGTATATATTGTTTACTCTAAGGTTTAATATGTAATTAAGGTTAGGTAAGGTTCTGAGGATTGCAACTCCCAACGTCGCACAGTTCCAAATGGTGAAAACGTGGTCATAAGGTTAAATAAAAAATCCCTATTTAGGGATTTTCATGTTTACAGTTGTTTTCTCATACTATCGTAGAGTCGTAATACGCAGTTATAAGGATCATACCGGATCCTTTCTTATTCATAGCTCAGGGACAAGTGAGCAATCTTCTGACTTTATTTGACCAGCAGGGTGAAATGAAAAAAACGCGTAGGTATATTAAAAACGCTGTAAAACGTTTTGTAGTTGATCAATTTTATCGCTATAAAGTAGATTCTCCTTCTTCAAGTATGTATTAATATAAGACAAAAGTTTGCTAAAGATTTGATAACAATAAATGCATAAAATTTGTTAATGAATAAACAGTAAAAGTATACTTGAAATAATCAAAATTTCGTAAAAATGCATTTAACAAGTACATAAAATTCTTTATTTGTTTCTATGTAAGAAATATAATATTACCTGCTATGGCAATACTGAGACCTTCTGCATCGATGGCTGAGTATCTGATAGGCCAGTTAGTAGAATAATACGTGGAAGGAACAGGAATAACAAGCCACTGACGCCCTTCAGCTAGTGTTGTGGAAAGAGAGAAACTACTGTTATCTCCAAACAAGTCTTCCTTCTTTGATCTTCCCGAAAAAACCCTGATGAATGTATTGGCTGAATTGACATACAGTTTATCTTCACCTTGGAGGTAGAGATGACTTTGATGGCTCTATAAGAAATAAACCCAATTTGATGATGGTATCTCAGTCATCATGTCACTAACTAATTGGTTTTGGCCAACAGCCAAATTACATAAAAGCAATGTGTTTTAGCGACGAAAGTACTTTTTCCCTCGATGGAAACGTTAACAGAGACAATGTGAGGTATTGGAGTGACACAAATCATCACGTCTTTCGTGAAAACATACTTAATTTCCAGAAAAAGTAAATGTTTGGACAGGTATTTTGGGAAACTACACAGTTGGACCTGTTTTCCTCTTTCGAAGCTAACTTAACCGTGAAGTGTTACAAAACACAATTGAGCCGTTAATTCTTGAAATTATTGTGCAGTAAGATGTTACCTAGATGAGGAATATCCTGTTAGATGAATTGGACGAAGAGGTCCGATAGAATGGCCAGCTCGCTCAACGGACCATATATCATTAGATTTTTTTCTGTGAGAGTAATTGAAATCTAAGATTTACGCTACAGGTCACGACAGTGTCGACATTTTGAATTGCTGAAGAATGTAGGGCAATTTCCTCCGGCAATTTTGAACCAATACGATAAGAGTTTAGCAACAGGATGCATTACTGTCAGGAAATAGATGGAACGCATTTTGAATACTTAATATAAGAACTGGTTCTTAAATATTTATTAATTAAATGCGAAACTACCATTTTAGTATTTATTTAATTTACTCATCAAAATCAGCTTAAACCAAAACAAAATTAGTATGATAGAATAGGTATTTTCAATACCTTTCAAACGAGATATCACTTGCCATAAGGTCCCATTTTAAATTATTATTTATATTTATTTTAAATTACAGTGGCTCTGTAACGTCATCTGTGGCTACTACATCACCTTTTATGATTAGTTGAGAAGCCTGAGAAAAAATAGTCGAAGACTTCTACAAAAGCTTGTACAGCTCGCAAAGCCAGCCTAATGAATCAACAAAGGAGAACGTCAAAAGAAAAATAAAAAACGTGAGATCAGAAGTACTTCCAAATATAAAGGGATTCGAAATAGAAAGAGCTTTAAAAGAACTAAAAAATAATAAAGCTCCAGGACAGGACGGTATAATTGCCGAGCTCTTGAAAACAAGCAAAACAGTAACAATCCCTATACTAACAGAGCTATTTAATAAATGTCTCCATAATAGCAAAATCCCTAAAGACTGGAACGAAAGTCTAGTAATACTTTTACACAAAAAAAGGGACAAATGTGACCTACAGAATTATAGACCGATACCGTTGCTCAGTCAAGTATACAAACTATTTATGAGAATTATTAACAACCGATTGACCTAAAAAATGGACAATTACCAACCAGTGGAACAGGCTGGCTTCCGTAAAGGATATAGTACATCAGACCATCTGCTGACAATGAGAACATTGAGAGAAGGCAAATGAATACCAACTACCCGTATTTCTTGACTTCGTAGACTATGAAAAGGCGTTTGATAGTATCGAGACGTGGGCCATAGAACAAGCTATTAATAATTGTAGAATAGATTCGAGATATAGACAACTAATACATAATATATATGAAAATGCAACTATGATAGTACAACTAGACGAAAATACAAATCCCATCCCTATTAAGAGAGGCGTGAGATAAGGAGACGTAATATCGCCAAAGCTTTTCAACCTAGCACTAGAAGACGTCTTCAAGACGACAAATTGGCCAACCTATGGCATTAATGTTAATGGCAAGAAGCTAAACCACCTCAGATTCGCTGACGACATTGTGATTATAGCGAGCTTATTCGAGGAACTGCAAATTATGATGGAGGAACTCGCAGGCAGCTCTTAATACGTCGGCCTGAAAATGAACATGAAGAAAACAAAAATAATGACAAACACAGATGACCCCAGACGTATACCTATAAATGGCAGTGAGACAGAAACAGTCCAGGAATATATCTACCTAGGCCAAATCCTGGACAAAGAGAACCAAAGTGTGGAAATTATTAGGAGTGCAAGACTAGCATGGGCAGGATTTGGAAAACTTGGTTGGATACTTAAGAACCGCAAAATACCTCTATATTTGAGGACCAAAGTGTTCATCCAGTGCATCCTTCCTATCATGACATATGGATGTCAAATCTGGACCCTAACCAAGGCCAATATGAATAAACTAGCCACAACAGAAAGAGCTATGGAACGAGCAATGTTAGGTGTACGACTGTCAGATAAAAAGAGGAACGACTGGGTAAGATTAAAAACAAAAGTCGAGGACATAACAACAAAAGATGCCAAACTTAAATGGAGCTTCGCAGGCCACACTGCTAGACAAAAAGATCAACGTTGGAATGCAACGATACAACATTGGGGACCTTACCAAAGTAAACGACCGAGAGGAAGACCACAGATGAGGTGGGTTGATGATATTAAAAGAGTAGCCGGAACGAATTGGAAATATGTTGCTCAGGATAGAGACCGATTGAAGGAGTTGGGAGAGGCCTATGTCCAAACGTGGACGATAGAAGGCTAAGAAGAAGAAGAAGAAGAAGAAGAAGAAGAAGAATAAGAAGAAGAGAAGCCTACGTCTGTTTATTTCCTCCATCCAAACTTCACTATTCTGAGTAAAACCGTTTAAAAGATACGAGGGGGGTCGGAATTTTTTGCTAGCACTATAAATATTAAACAAAAATGTCTACTTTTGAATAATTCAAAACTGTGTTTTTCCTATCTTGCCTCTCAAGTTTTATTAGAGTAGTATGGACAGGCACTTTACAAAAGAAAAGCAAGAAAATAGTCTAAACTAAAAGGTTAAATGATTCTAATATGAACCCCCAAATACATAGTAAATAAGTAAAATATTAACTTACCATGCAGGGATTAATCGCCAAGGCACTTTTAACAAAATCGAGCTGAATTAAACTTGTCGGGGTAGTGACATTGCCCTCAGAATCTTTCTGTCCACAATGCTTCCTTACCATCCACAATTGATAACCTTCTGTTGAAAATTCCATGCAAGCAACTTGTAAAGGGTTGCTTCTCTCTAAATCAATATTTAAACCATAATCCCACCCTAAGGAACACATCAAAAGTGCTCCAAAAGTTGACCACATGGCTATACCGCCTTTTGACCAAGATGCAACTAAGGCACAACCGTCGGGTGTCCAAAGGACCCTTTCAACAGCACCTGAAATGTTTTGAAGTTTTTATTTGTCATGTTCAATAACTGGCCATGTTAATATTGTGGCCATAGATTGTGTATACTTGTCTTCTTTGAGTGCAGTCTCCATTAATAGAGGTTAGAAATTACTCTGGCAAAATTTCCTGTCTTCTGATGCTTGTGTAAGTTCGAGAGTCTAGCCCAGTACATTGTCTTTATTTGAGTTTCTCAGCAAGGGCAGCTTTTTTTATTTTTTGGTCGTTACAGATAGAAAACACAAACCATGGTTATCAACAAGGATCCAGATAAAAAATGAAGATATTGAACAAGTGGACAAAAGGAAATACTTAGGAGTCTGGATTACGGAAGATCTAAATCCGAAATCAGAAATTCGATCAAGAATAAAGCAAACAAGAGTAGCCTTTTTTGGAGATGAAGAAATTTCTGAGTAACCAAATACCCAATTTGCAAATAAGATATCGGATGGTAAAATGTTATATCTAGAGAAAGCTGGAAGCTTTTGAAATGTGGCTTTTTAGGAATATTTTGAAAATACCATGGACCGATCATATTACGAACAAAATGGTGTTGTCCAGAATCAGAACAGACAGATAATTTTTGACCACCATTAAAGGCACAAGAAAGCATATTTGGGGCACATACTTAGAAATCCACAAGGAAAAAGTTTTCCTGTAGTTGGCTGTATACCATGTAATACAAAAAATAGTAAATCCTTTATAAAAGGTATATATTTAAAATCCTTAAAAAGGGCTACATCACAATCACATAACTAGTTTTCGACTGGTTTACCAGTCATCATCAGTGCTTACCTAAAATGAATATAACCTGATAAAATAATGCAAAGGTATTGAAATTTTGACTATGGTTAAAAAAGCTGTCGGTTATACTCACGTGAAGTTTACATGCTAACCACCAAGATATAGTTTAACAAAAATATATGGGTCAAAGCCCTGTATAAGTGGTTCGTTAAGGAAACATCAGTTAAAAATGCCAATTAAAGCATGGATGTTTAAACTATTTTAATATTATGCCCTAGGTAACATCTGAGCTGTGATGTGACTTGATTACATGGTGAAAGTCTGGTAGCAAATGACAATGAAATAGGTGGAGACCTCAGAACGATGACAAGACAGAAATGACAGTTCCACAGGAAGTTGAAAAATTAGCCTGTCATATTTAAAGACTATAGTTTACAACTTGTTAAAATTAGAAATGATGTAACAACACACTCCATTGTGAAAATTATCATTTGAAATTCAGTAAACTAAATGTTGTTAAAAATGTATTTGCGTATACTGTTAGTGGAGATGGATAGGCAACCCACATTACACTAATGTTAATACATATTCGATAACTGAAATCAGTAAAAACATCTTTTTGTCAAAAAACCTAAGATTTAAAAAAGCAATTTTGTGTTAAATTAAAGTTATGGAATTTATTTAACTTATTGACAGCTGTTGGGATTTGTGTAAATTTAAAAGAAATCACAATGGGGGTGACTGAGGTGTAAAAATGTCTTAAATAATCTAGGGGGATGTATCATTAAGAAAGCACAAGCTCAAACTTAGGCGACTGATTCCTGAAGACTTCGCAGGCTGCCCGGATCCCTAAGGGTCCAAAAACCAAAAAGTATGACAAACTTTAAGGGGTAATTCTACATGAAAAAATAATTACAGTTTGTTCCATTACATAATTTATTACAGTTGTTTGAAAAAATAATAAACATATGTCCGCAAATGCTTCGTTTCCGAGATACGGGGTGATGAAATTTTTCTTTCAAACTGCCAATTTATTTATTGCTCTAAGGCCGGTTGAGCTATGAAAATGTAATTTGGTGGGCTTTAAGAGGTAATTATTGCGTATTTTTTGACATACAAATAAGAATTTTGTATTAATCATTTTAGCGCATACGGGTAATGGTCTGAATTTTGTTAAAGAAAAAAATAGTACGTCAAAACCCTCTCTTGTTTTATTTTCTTATGATGAACCGTTTTTATGTAAAAAATAAACATCTTAGCGCGTATTTTTCATTTAATTAATAAATTATCAAGAACTATCTAATACAATGATACTAAACTAGAACAATAACAGAAAATAACACTAATAAGATTTCATATCAACTAGGCGCAAAGCTAATTTTTCTAAGAAAAAAATAGTACGCCACTGAGATATGATCCTTGCCTTTTTTCATATGATGCGCATTTTTTATATAAAAAAATAATACATCTTAACGCTTACAAAGTATTCGAGGTAGTTTTCATATGTATAGAAACTTATTTCGAATACTTTGTAAATGTTAAGATGGTTTATCTTTTTGCATAAAAACGGCACCTTATATGAAAAAAAGCCAAGAAAGATAGATTTTTTGTCATAAATATAACGAGGAATTCAAAAATGATTTTTAATTTGAAATATCTCAGTGGCGTACTATTTTTTTTCATTAAAAAATTCAGACCGTTACCCGTACGCGCGACAATGATAAATATAAAATTCTTCTGTCACCTCTAAAGCAGGTGATTTTGAACAGTTGTTGTAGCTTTGCACCTAGTTTAAATCTTATTTATTTTTTACATAAAAACGGTGCACCATATGAAATAAGACAAAAGAGGTTTTTTATCATAAATTAAACGAAGAATTCAAAAATAGTTTTTACTTTGAAATATCTCAGTGGCGTACTATTTTTTTCTTTAAAAAAATTTAGACCATTTCCCGTATGCGAGCCAATGACGAACACAAAATTCTTATTTGTATGTTAAAAAATGCGCCTCTTAAATAAGCGCCTCTGTTAAAAAAACCTCTTAAAGCCCGCCAAATTTCATTTTCATAGCTCAACCAGTCTTAGAGCAATAAATAAATTGGCAGTTTAAAAGAAAAATTTCAACACCCTGTATCTCGGAAACGAATCATTTGTGGACCAAACTTTCATTATTTTTTCAAGTAGAACTACCCCTTAAAGTTTGTCGTACTTACTTAGAAGTATCCTGTATTTATCAATATGAAGCCAACATTCGGTTATTGTTGGTAATAATATAATACGAATAAACTAGAATAATTAAGCTTACCTGGATCCCCAGGATAATCTTTACTGCTAAGAACACAAGTATGTGATATCTCTAAACCACCTGTACTTTCATCAATAGTATAAACAACACATTCCGAATTCAAACGACCAAAAGTAATCAGCCTAAACTTATGATTAATATTTGTACACGTAGCATCATCCATTCCCTGAGCCCAAATGCCCTGAACTTGATTTGGATCGAATTTCAAAGATGGCGCTGTCAAGAATGCCGCTCTTCCATCGTTCAGAACTATTGAAAAACCACCCACTAGAGGCGAGTATTCAATGCCGGTGATATAAATGTTTTCTTCGACTATAGGTACCGCTTTAGCAACTTGTTGGTTGATACAGAATGGTATCCTTCTTAAATCTAATGCATAATCTCTGTTTTGTGTTCCATCCCATCGATACCTCAGAACGTGGTTGTTTGTTGTTGATAACATTATTTCCATCATTGTGATGCACACAACGCCAGTAATTTTTCCATCCCATACTGTAATTTCTTCGCTCTAAAATATATTAAAACAAAATATTACGAATAGGTACTATAAGTCTGTATTAAAATTAATCTGCATAGTCGCGGTAATTTATATAGTAGAACGCTTTAAACGCGGCGACGTTTGATGTCGCCCTTCTTTTTACGACCGGCTGATGTCGTTTTGGTAAGATAAGCCTTTTTAGTTAGAAAAGAGTCCGTTAGTAGAGTGTTGTTTGATGTAATTTTGTAATTTGTAATTTTGGCGTTGTGGAGTCCGTGGGACAATGTGGTTGAAAATATTGCGTACGATAACATTGATAAGAACACTGATTTGATAGAAAGTGCCAGTGGCAATGACGGGGTGAATGTAATTCCTGAAAAAAAGTACCCGTAAAGAAGATTATAACATCAGAAGATTAAACGCTGAAACACAGCAAGTACAAATGTTTTAATGTGTACAAAAATCTTTATGCGAAATTCGTATTTCTATATTCTATATTCTCTATCTAAAACGAAGGTTTCGATGAAAAATGGTACAACCAACTTCATCATCACGAGAAACGATGTGACTACAAATTTTCAAGACCTATAGACGCTTCATTTATAAAACTATTGAAAACCACAATATACAATTGCTAGAGAAGCAATTAAATACCTAAAATATAAATATTAAGAAAGAAATTAGAAACAACCAATCTGAATATGCATTGCTGTGAGAAAACTCTTTAAAATTGGATAAAGAAAATGGGCTTTACATTTAAAACAATATATAAACATCAAGCAGTTATGAAAAGTGATGCATATATACAAAGAATAGTCAACAGACGTAATAATACCTAGAACAAATTACTAAATGTAGACAAGAAAGTAGGCGAATATACTATTTAGAATTTAGACGAAACTTGGTACGATATCCACGATACACTTAAGAAAAGGATTATTTAAACACGTGCATATCAAAAATGTCCGTAAATAAAGTATGGCGGCTAATTACTGTACATGGCGGAGAAGTGAGTGGTGGGTTCCGAATGCTTTACAATTATATGGGAAGAAAATAGAGTATTGTAACATTGACTACCACAAGAGTATGGAAGCTGAAATTTTTGAAGATTGGTATGAAAACTCCCCGATCCTAAACTTGGAACCAAATAGTGTAATAGTACTTGACAACGCTTCCTATAATTCCTGACAGCTCACTAAGATACAAAATACATACATCTTCAAAGAAAGCTGGACTGCCAAGCATTTTAATGGAAAATGATTTGTATTTCGAAGATTTTGTATTTTTTATAAAAAAACCTATTAAGTTCTACACATAAAGCAATTTAACAAATTATACGTCCTAGGAAGTATTACCGAAAATCATGTAACACACTATTTTGAGACTTCCCCCTATTTTTGTGTGTTCAATCCTAGAGAGTTAATTTGGGGACAATTAAAACCAAGTACAAGGCGTGCAAATACATTTCCTAAATTTAATAAGCAGGTAAGTGAGGTGATTAAATAAGAAATATCGATTATGATCAAGGAAGAGTGGCCGAAAAGAATCGCTAAAGTGATCAAAGTTGAAGAGCAGTGTACCTCCACATTAATGGTGGAAATATTTTATTGCACTGAATGGTAATAGTGACGCAGAAAATACGGAAGAAGGAGAAAATGAATTAAGTGTATAAGTATTTTATGTGATTCCTTGTTAATTGTGTTGTGCAATTAACATACCGACAAATTATAAGTGTAATAATTAAAAGATTGTCGTTTTAAAAAAGTTGTTATATTTTTAGGTTTTGTATTTTTGAAATAAACAAAAAAAAACTGTCTACATACGTTACTTTTAGATTTAACTCTATTTGTATAAAGTTCTTTTATAATTAATAATTCTAACAATAACACGAGTAATTACAAAAGCTATTCTACATCAGTTATCAATGCAAGCGTGCGGTAAGAGAGAGGGTCCCTGTAAGGTGAACTGAAAATAAAAAATGGTCAAAATTAATTTTAACACATACGATATGTCCTGCTTTAATGGTTTATACGTAGGTAATTAAAAAAATATATCTTTATTACCGGAACCATCAGCCGCTGCACTATATCTTAAAGCAGAACTGTCGAAACCTCCAAATCTGAGCCTTCTATTATATCACCACAACTATACTAAGTTTAACTAAATAAAATGGGCATATCTGGGAACCATTGTATACACAACAATTCTTACCAAAATTAACTTTAAAGGTGGTATTGTTTCTTTTATAAATAACTCGGCACTATCTCTTCGAAGATTGACATGGGGTGAATCAGTTTGGTGATAGAGGCCTTTATGATCAGGTGGGACTTCTATCTTGTAAAAAAGTAGATGGCCCTCTGAAGTCTAAAAACATAGAAAAAGTTTAAAGTATTTATTATATTTATGCCATATTTTCTTATTTTACAGTAAGAAAATATGGTAAAATTTTTACTACCGAACGTAAAGTCAAACTTAGTTATATACATTAACAATAATTTTTTTATAATATTATCTAATTCTGTTATACATGGTGGGCCAAAGAAAATAGTTAACCTCGATATTTTTCAGTAGTTATTAGATTTTAGGGAAATGCCGAAACAGGTCGATTTTTATTTTTAAATTACAATTTTGTGGTACATATTTCATGTTAGTGACGTCATCCATCTGGGCGTGATGACGTAATCGATGTTTTTTTTTAAATGGGAATGGGGATCGTGTGGTAGCTCATTCGAAATGGTGACTTGACTAAAATGGAGCCTTGTTTTGACCAAAATATTCATTATAATGTGAAGAGAGTTGCTTGTTGCTTGTTTTAACCAAAATATTCATTATGATCGCAAACAATTCTGGAATTTCGCTAAATCATTTAAAAAAGACTATGGAACTCCCAATAAATTGTTCTTAGATGATAAGTGCTCTAATCTTCTGCATCTAATTTTTCTTCTGTTTACACTAATGCAGACCTGAATCTTTCTGATTCTGATCATTTAGGCATTCTCAGCTATTCAAAGTTTAAAAAATAAATTATGTTATGGGCCTTATAAGATGTATTAAAACACGTTATTATTTTTTCATAAGATCTATACTTTGAGTGAACGCATTTGCATATTGTCACTTGTAAAAGGAATTTTTCCAAAGACATGGAAAAACAGTTTTGTCATGCCAGTACATAAATTTAGTGAAAAGTTCAATGTTAAAAACTATTATCCTACCAGCAAGCTAAGTGTGATTCCTAAGGTGTTTGAACCACTTATGACATGACAAAATTTCTTTCTTGGCATTGTAAAATAGTATCAATGATGGGCAGCATGGTTTTGTCACTGATTGGTCCACAGTAACTAATCTCTTAGTCGCCTCTACAAAACTATAGAAAACAAAGCTATCGCAGAAAGTATGCAACTGAATATATACAAATTTTGTTTTAATATTTGTCCAGTTAAATCCTCCCTATCCATGGGCGCCCGCAGGATTTTTTTTCAGGGAGGGGGGCAAAATAAAAAACTGTTTTATGTAATACTTATATTTTTAAAACGTTAAGAAAACAAAATATTGCAACTTCT
Organism: Diabrotica virgifera virgifera; assembly: GCF_917563875.1. Lineage (NCBI taxonomy): Eukaryota > Metazoa > Arthropoda > Insecta > Coleoptera > Chrysomelidae > Diabrotica > Diabrotica virgifera. The sequence continues at coordinate 221,513,547 of NC_065444.1, forward strand.
TTTAGGAACAAATAACAAAACCACGAAAGCAACTCTTAAAAAATACAAAACAAAATATTATAATAAATGTTATTAATGCTAAAAGGTAATAAAAGTAATACCTAAAAGTAATACAAAATAGCATGCAATTTTATTCTTAACTAAAAACCAGTCTTCTGTTATTTTGACAAAATTCGTCTAGTATTTTAGTGGAAAAATTGGAAATATTTAATAGACGATTTCGATGGATACTCAACAATGCTAGCCCAACAAGTCTATCTTGTCCCATTGTAGCTCTTATCCACGTTTTAATCCTGCGTAAGGTGCTAAAACTCCGTTCAATTGTGCAGGTAGTACACGGCAAAGTAAGTAGAAGAATGCAGCTATCTTTGATAGCAGGAAAAAATTTACAGTGCTGAATAAGATCTTCAATGGTTATGTTCTCAGCTATTTGAGATTGAGATAAATACTCTCTCCAAATATTTAATTCGCTTTCCAAATTCTCAATGTTGTATAGATTTCCTACCTTAATTGCGAAAGATTTAACATCTAAAGATTTTATATTTTTTGGTAAAATATTAAACAAAGAGAAGGCGACTTCATGTTCTTTAGAAAATCTTGTTTTTAAGGCAAGAATCAGATGATCTAAATATGGTATAAATATAGATTTTCTAAAATAATCTTCTGCTGAATCAGATTCATAGTTAGATCTATGAATTTGTCGACCGCAAATTCGTGGTTTTCCCACTTCTATGTTGAGGGTCTCACAGATAGATAATGCATAGGAAAAAATGTCTGCAAAATTTGAATCAACCTCTGAGCGCTGTTTTTCACAAGTCCTGGTAATTAAATTTATGTGGTGATGAACATCTACAAAATTAATTGAAATACCTTGTAGCGTATTTGCAATGGGCTCTAAAATATTTGAATATTTACTTGCCACAACTAGACAAATAACAAACGTAAAGGAATTTAAGGCAGCCCATAACTGAGCTGCTCTTTTTGTAGTAGAAGAGTTCATTAAAATTTGCCCAGTTTTTATATCAAAAAGTGTTTTAAATATTATTTTAAAATTTTCAGCAAAAATCCGCAAAGATTTATATTTAGCTGACCAACGAGTTTCACAAAACAAAGGTATATTGGGAATTAGGTTTCTTCTTAGAGTACTCTCTCTAAAAAATACTATTACGTCTTTAACAGTACCTATGGTATTTCGAATTTCAACTATTTTACTAATGTCGTTTATGACTAAATTTAACCTATGGGAGGCACAATGAAAATAGAATGCTTTTTTATACTTATCTTGTACTATCTTCTGAACCCCGTGAATTTCACCAGCCATTGTTGAGCATCCATCATAGCCCTGCCCTACAAGTTTGTCCATGTTTAAACCTGATGTTTCCAAAAACTCCAAAATAGAATAAGCTATGCTATCAGCGTTTAGTTTATCTAATTTCACAAAACCAAGAAACTCTTCTTTCACCGTAAAAGTTTCATTTTCTTTGTATACATACCGTATACCAACAGATAACTGTTCATGTCCCGAAATGTCCGCAGTCTCATCAGCCATAACACTAAAATATTTGGAAGAATTTGCTTCTTCGACAATATTTTTTAATATTACATGTCCTGCCAATGAAATTATTTCATTTTGGATCCTGTGAGAAGTGTATTTAGAGTTACCACCTGCGTTCAACAAGTGATTCTCTAAAGTTGTATCACCAGCGTCTATCCTGAATTTTAAGAGATCCAAAAAATTTCCAGAATTTTTGCTGCTTTCTCTTAAAGGCATATCATGAGTTCCACAAAAAACTATTGTTTTTATAATTGGAAGAATTTTTTTCTATTTTCCGCTACATTTATTTGCTTTCCCTCATCAATCAGAGACAATATATCTAGTTTTTTATTGGACATCACATCAATAAAATTTTTGGAACGGATAATTGAATCTTTATGCCAGGCAGAATTAGAATGGTTCTTGGCCTGCTTGTGGAAATCCCTGTATTTTATAAATGGCCTTGTTATAAATGCGCCTAAGGTACTACCGTGTGTCACAACAGGTGGGAAAACCACACAATACTTACAAAGGGCACCTTTAAGAACTTTGGAATAAACCAACCAGTCATATTGTTGAAGCCATTTGTGTACAAACGGCCGTTTATTTGGATCAACATCTTGCTTAAAATCATAGGTAGGGGACGGCGTATACGGACTTCTTAATATATCGTATTGGTATTTTTGTTTATCTTGAATCGACGAGGAATTTACAAAATTTCCAATGTCTTCTGATTGACCGTCTGGAAATATTCGGGCAATGGTTTCTTGTACATCAGGCTGATCTGCTGTCTCCGCTAAAGTATTTCTATTCGAAGAAGTGCTAGGCTCTGCTTCCTTTACTGCATGTTCATGTTCCCCTTCTTCTTCGCGTGCTATGTCACTACTTGTGCTAGGGATAGGGCTACGAGTTGAAGCCTTATTCTTTTTGGAATCGGTAACTTCCTCGATTTTAAATCTCAACCTCAGCGGTTGTTTTTCTTTTAAAGAATGTTCGAATGTCCATTTTTTTCTAAAGAATAAACCAGCAAAACTATAGTCATGCAGTTTAAGGAAAATGTTAATAAATCAAATTACCTGATAAGGATTGTGTTTGTATTAAATGATAGAAACCGGAAACCGCCCGTAAGGCTAACACGATAATAATAAAATAAAATACACTGCGAATCTCAACGCAAAGAAAATAAACAACGGCTGTGAACTCTGAGCGGCTTGACGAAAACAGGTAGAATGGTGGTGCGTGGCGCGTGGCCGGATTATCTATCACCATCACCACCACCACCATGTGATTGTGCTTGTGCTACGACGTTGCCGGTTGCATTCAAAAGGCGCGTAGGTTCGTAGGTATTCGACGTATTATATTTAATATCTTAGACAGACCATGGTCTAAGTTTAATATAATATTATCTCCATAATTTTGTTTTTGGTTTATATACTTGTATAATATACCTTTTATGTCAACGTAAAGGTATTAACTTTTTAGGTTTGAGTACAGAAAAATATACAAAATAGTAAAATCTCAGGGGGGGCCACGGCCCCCCCCCTATGTCCCTATCTAATTAATTGATTAGCTGCAACTGGGTCTGGAATCTCCTCTAGGCGATCCACAAGAGCTAATGGACAAGCAATTAATAGCAAGAGAGACTTCGACCTGGTCATTGCTTTTGTCACCAAGACAATGAAACACAAGGAAGAGAAGGAGAGACGCCTGCAGACGGGATGAACACTATATTTATTTTTTAAAACGTGTTTGTGTCGTGGCGGGCTGCCAGCGGAGGAGGACCCTTTACATCCAAACCACATTGACAGCCTATTTTATTTTATTTTTACATAGTTTATTTATTTATTTATCTATTTAATTTTATCTATACAAGTCATCGTTCTTTGAACAATTCTATTTTTCTATTTCCTGTTTATGTTCTCTATCTTTTCTTTCTTCTTTTCCTTTTTTTGTTTCTTTACTATTCTCTGTTTTCGTCTTTTCTCTTCCTTCTCTCTTCTCCAATTCTATCTCTGCTTTTTTATTTTCATCTCTTTTTACTCTAGTTATTTCCTTGTATGTTATAGCATGTTTTGTATCGTTTTGGAACAGTCAGTGGGGAAGACCTTTTACATCCAACCTACACAGACTGCACCATCTAAATGTCAGAAAGAGTGGGTGGATGAGTAAGTGTGTATAGATGAAAGTAAGGAATGTTTGGAGTTGAATGAAAGAAAGTATGAATGGGTGGATGAGAAAGCGTGCATAGATGAAAGTATGAATGACTGGAGTTGCTCGTAACTGCAAACTGATATTCTCTGGTCAGTTTCATCCTGGATAGGGGGCACCCCGGCCGACCTACCCGCGCACTGGTTGCGCTAGACCAGTGGTTCCCAACCTTTTTCCCATGATCGCCCCCTTAGACAGGTTTCACCAGTTGTAAATACTATAATCGCCCCCCCCCCCCATAAATTGAAACAAATAATTAATAAGTACATACAACATTTATTTATTTTTACATTTTATAAAATGATAAATGGTTAGTAATAATTGATAATGACTTCCTTGGGCATGGTGTCCCTCGCATAATTTCTTTATGTCTGGCTCAATGTTGGTTAATAGCAACCTCAAATCCCCTCTTTTTATTATGTCGAGCCTATTTCTTTGTTTGTTTTTCAATATACCGACATACAGAACTAAAGCCTTTCTTCTCTAGATATATTGTGGGGAATGCTAATAATACTAATTTGATTGCATTCCACAAGATTGGATACACTTTTTTTATCCGCGGCCAAAATCTTTCACACTCACACTCCTGAAACAGACTTTCAGAAGGACATGGCGTTGAAACTTACTAGTTGATAACAGACTAGTCAAATCTTGGAATCGGGACTTTAGATCTTCTTTAAATGTTTGAAGATGGAGGCAATATGTTTGAAGATCCCCAGAATCACCACAATAAGATTTCAAGTTTGGGAATTTGGTCAGATCGTTGATTGAAATATTAATCCGTATTAATATTTCAATCAACGGTCAGATCTCTTCTCTGTATATTTTCTTCAAAAATAGATAACTTGTCAATGAACGCTCCGACTACTCCCTTCGCTTTGGTCATATTCATGTTCTTTTGTAGTTGCAGGTTCGTTTTATTTAATTTTTCAAAAAATCTGATAACTAAGCGATGCCATTTCGCTTCTCTAACTTCAATAACAGTATCCATGAGACTGAGGAACCGCCGTAAGCAAGTACCTTTAGAAAGCCAGCGGACTTCCGTATGTAGTAGCAATGTATTAAATATATCATCATTTTCTTCACAGAGTGTACGAAATATTCGATCATTCTTTGGTTTCGCTTTAATTTTATCTACCGCATCTATGACAAGACGACCACAACTTCGGCACTTTTTGTTCGAGTCAGATCGGCAGGGTCTGTACCTACTCTCTTCATTCTTATCCCAGTTCTATCTTTCTCTTTTGTGCGGATGTTCGCACAATACGAAAGCTCGATCAAAGAAAATTGCAGAACGTATTATAATGTATTACTTACCTATAGAATTAAATTGTATCATGATTCATAGCACTTTTTATTTTCCTATGTATATTCCATCGAAAGTATTGTATTTTTTTCTCAATTATTCATTTCTCTTTTCCCGGATGCTAATCGCCCCCTTTTCTCCATCACCCCCCATATAGCCCCCTTCGCTCTATCTCCCCCCTGAAAATCTTAAATCGCCCACAGGGGGGCGATCACCCCCCGGTTGGGAATCACTGCGCTAGACGGTTGCTTCACCGACCGGTCTGGTACGAGGAGTGGACGAGGGGGGACGACCGAGCAGCCAACCAATCCATGGAAAACACGCTAGAAACGCCAGAGGGGAGCTATGAGTATGGTCGACCGATCAGATATCGCTTCGCTTAGAGTGGTTCTAGACCCGTCGGCTGGAGAAAGAGAGAGTGGGTTTAGTGGGTAGGCGGCCCGTCAAAATACAGATAGGACGGACCGAATCCGACACACCTGGGACACCTTCTCAGACGGTCTTGAGAAGATTCCCACCTCAAAAAAATTAATTGATTAGCAATAAAATAGCAAAAAAATCTAATTTAACGTTTTAATGTTAACAGAAATATTAAAATGCTCATTACCAAACAAGTTAATATTTGCTTTATTAACCCTGGTCAGCAAATAACTCGCTTAATAATTTAAAGTAAAAATTTTATATGATAACTTACCGCGATGACAATCATACTTGAATCTGGTTTCCATTCTGCAATAACATTTGTCCCAAATTTTTCTATAGATACTTGTGAACGGCGGTGAAAAACGATTGGTACACATGGCTGCAATTAAAACATATTCATTAAATCTTTTCATAAATTTTCATCACTTATTGAAAACAACATAAACGCGGTGAAACGCAATGGAACGTCATATCGCACGACCACACATTACGCGGAATAGTAAACGCAACCCCATGCCAGTTTCTTAATAAAATAAAATAAAATTAAATCAAATAAATTAAAATAAATTAAATCAAAATAAAATAAGATAAAATAAAATAAGATAAATTAAAATTAAATAAATTGAAATAAATTAAGTAAAATAAAACAAATTAAAATAAAATCTGAACTACTACGGGTCATATTTACTACACGTATGCACGCCAATGGTGAATATAAAATTCTTAATTATATGTCAAAAAATGCGCAATAACTATCTCTTGAAACCCACCAAATTTCATTTGCATATCTCAACCGGTTTCAGGGTAATAAATAAATCGTCAGTTTGTAAGAAAAAACACCCCATATCTCGGAAACGAAGAATTTCCGGACATAAGTTTATAAAGCAAACTGTCATTTCTTTTTCGTGTAGAATTGCCCTTTAAATTTTATCGCACACCCTGTATTGATGTACAATACAAGTACCTAACTTTTTTATTATTCAACATAAAGCGATTGAATCAAAAAACGGAATGTTAAGAAAATCTGAGGCTATAGTTGGGTTTTAATTTCAGTATTTTATAAATGCTAGAATATTCCACAGGGTGTGGTTAACTTTGAGAAAAAACAGTTTTATTGGTACACCCGGTATACAATGACAATTTACTTGTCTAGCAACAATATTATTATAGTGATATTGTTAAAAATAAAGCTATATCATATTAAAAAAAAACTTAAATCGGACGACAGGTTTAGGAAATTCGAGACATCAAAAATAACCCATTTTTAAGGTGGTGCGTTAATCTCTTGGAGTAGTGTAGTATACCTAATTTTAGATGAGTCGAAACTAGCGGGGGGAAATAAGATTTTCAGATAACCCTTAAATCAGTTTTTTACCTAAACATCGTTTGGAAAATTAATATTTTTAACGTCTAAACAATTAGAATAACCTTTTAAACTATTTCTCGCAGAAGAAATATTTTTTCGTATTTAAAAAGCTGTCAGTTTTACACGAATTTGAACAAAACAAAATTCTTCTAGAGAGATAAGATTAAACTTAAACAGTGTTTGTGAGTGTTAAGTGTTAAAAATGAGTGAATAAGTGAATGAACTTTAATAATAATGTAAGTTTCTGTATCTTTGGTTAATTAAAAACAAAAATAAATACTTAGCAAACACTTTTGAGGTAGTCAAAATTTGATCTTTATTTTTAATTAAATAGTAGGTATGTACCTACTTTATACGCACATAACAAATATGCCATGGTATAATATAGTTATTGAGGTACCAAGGGTATTATAAGGATAATAACGCTTGAAGTCAATGGTGTATTTACCGAGGGCCTTCGCCCCGAGGGATATACGTTGACCAAAACGTTATTATTTTAATACCCGTGGTGCCTTCAACGTTTAATGTTCGATTAAATTATTCTTTATATGCGAAAAATTTGAATGAATTTTGAATTAATTAGTTTTCAAATAAGTACATTTACCCAGTAACAGTAGTAACGCAATTGTGGTAACCATAGTTTTACTTAGGTTGATATTTGTCAACTTGGCAGTATCTAAGTCATTATTTAAATTTAATGCCTAAGGGCGTTATTTTTCAAAGTAACGGGGCGTTATATCGTACTTAACAGACTTCGAAATAATGTCATTATTTGTCAATTAACTATTTAGATGGGAAATAAGCCACAATTAAATTGAATAAAAAAAATTTTAATAATGTTTCGATGCCCAAATCAGGCGTTGTTGTCAAAATACAAAATACTACTAAATTAAACAAAAATTTTGTTGCTTAGTAAAAAAATTCTTCTAATAATTTATCTGACTCATTTATATCAGCAATTCAGACATATATTATACATTTTAAACTAGAAGACTTTAAAATGATATTGCCAATATTTATGAGTTGCGTTCCTGGGACGACTTTACTGAAAGATAAAATGATGATTACATGAAATCAACCACAACTCAAGAATATCCGCCACAAAAAAATCATAACATGTGATCTGTCTTTAAAAATACAATCAAATGCAACGGTGACAGTAAAATTCTCGCGATAGAGATTACATAGTAAATCACGAGGGAAAACCAGGAAAAAACCTCGTGATACTATCCCGACATCGTAAGTATTTGGTCTTACATTTAATTTACTCTCAAAATTTTATTTTCCATCTAACTAGTTAATTATAAAAATGCCGCAAGGAAATAGCTTCAGAACAACATTATTTGTCAAATAATATACCAGTCGAACATTATAGTTACTAAGGTACCTACCAAGGGTATTATAAGGATAATAACGCTTGAGGTCAATGGTGTATAGACCGAGCGCCTTCGGCCCGAGGCAAGGTCCCTATACCATAGGTTGTATGGTAACTTTGACATTGACAAATGAAATATTGTCATCGTGACGTCACCCAGACGATCAATTTTACGAATTGTTTGTAAACATAATAGGATACGTGGTTTGGAGGCTATATTTTGTTATTAAATATCGTTAGTGTTTAAATTTGTGTTTATATCTTGCGATATAATGTATCTATAGATATCATTAAGTGTTTTTAGTATAATAACTTAAACCCAAAACTCTTTTACAAGAAGTGTTATATACGTTGACGCCTAGCCCTATTTCTTTCGCATTTTCTTTAAGCTCCACATACAGTTCTGTAATATCTCTTGTGGTTCTTCACATCAAGTTTACATCATTTGTGTACGTTACAATCTGCTTAGACTTATTGAACAATATATCATAATCATATATCTAATTAAGTCTATAGATAATAGATCTATTATATGTACCTAATTGTTTCATAAAAAATTATAACTAATATTGCAGCCATCTGAAGATCGTTTGAATAAACAATTATAAAGTAAATGAATATATAAAATGGGGAAAATTCCCTTTATTGCACTGAAATTGTATTTTTTTATAATTTTCTGTTAATGTAAAACTTCACAGGTACCTATTGAATGGAATCATAATGTTTTAATAGTTTTAGATATAATCCAGTACCTAACGTAATCAGATGCTCTTATGTTAAACTTAAGGGAAAAACTACTAATTTTGATAGGTACATAAATCTTTAGTTGAATCTCTTTTTCACCATGGTTTACATGTTAGAAGGAATTTATAATAATGTACTACATGCACTATCCCCAATTCAAAATGATTATATACCTACTCAAAATCATTTAAAAAAGTAAATTGTATTCAACCCATTATTAATATACCTAGGATATTTGAATGATTTAGTCCCATATATAAACACAAGAAAGAATCTACTTCTGCTTTAATTATGTAGTAATTCTATTCTACTGCATATATTTAATTGCAATTATATTCTATGATTTTTGTAGCTCTACAGGTATCTACCACATTTTTTAAAGAATATATTAAATAAATAGTCATTAAAAATCCAAACTTATTTTTTTTAAATATACATATATATTTTCAATCATTAAAAACATTCCTACTTTCCGAGTTCATTTCAATGAGTGAAGTGAATGAATTTGAATGCAGCATTCTGGGTGACGTCACTCCCGCCATTAGATTCTCGACGCTGATTGGTGGAAAGTTACCATGCAACCTGTCTATTTATGAACCTTGGGCCCGAGGTATATACGTTGACCGAAAGCGTTATTATTATAATACCCGTGGTAGAGATAGTGCAAACACTCCTGACCATGGAGCTGCGCGAAGGCGGATATTTTCACGTTGAGTACAGTGCGTTTCGCATGGAAGTACGAAATTTCGTCTACTGCGCCGTGGTCACGAGTGTTTGCACTACCTCTACCTTCAACGTTTAATGTCCGACTAAATTATTCTTTATATGCAAAAAATTTGAATGAATTTTGAATTAATTAGTTTTCAAATAAGTACATTTACTAGAAATAGTCGTAACGTAATTGTGGTAACCATAGTTTTACTTAGAGTTTTATTCCTAGGGAGGAAAAGTAAAAGTGACGTCATGGTAAATGGTATTTTTGGCCGTAAATAAACTATTTATTTATTATTTATTTATTCATTCATGAAATATAACTTATTGAAGCCCTGTACAATATCTATTTTCTATTACGTAAGTATCTATACATTTTAACGTTTATTTATAAAACACCCTGTATTTTGCAGAATAGTAAAAAACAGTAAATTGTTATTTTGATTTAACAATGTTTACATTAATAATTTGACTTATATTTGACAGTTGACAGATATATTGTACCTACTTGTTAGTTTTAGTTTTAATACATTTTGTTGGTTAGTTACATAAATAAATGGAGTAAAAATGAAAAATTACTTGTTATTAATTTGAGGAAGGTGGAAAAACCATATGTATAACATGGGAGTAAAGTGCCTTTTCCTCCCTTGAATGATTACTGCCCTCCGCTACGCGTCGGGCAGTAAACTTCATTCTCGGGAGGAAAAGTAGCACTTTCCTCCCTTGTTATACAAATAGCTATTTCCCGAAAAATTCAAATGTTTTATTGTATTCTAATTGATTTTCTACTGTATTATAAAACTTTAATTCCTTTATCTTTAAAAAGAATTTATTTACTTTTCTTGATTATTAAAAAAATAATATAATAAGATCCGATATAAGAACGACCTTCACTGATCTGTTTAATGGATAAAACTTATTTGATATGTAATTTAGTATGTTAAAAATTATAAAAAACAAGGGGTACTCGGTATAATTTTTTCCAAACTATAAATGATTAATAATTAAAAAATGAATTTTTTCTATTCTCATACTTTAATATATCAATTATGATTTCACTACCTGTATCATAATGAGCTTCATTATTCAGATTTTCATTACGATACAGATTTTTAACCAATAGAATCGCGATATTATGGCATTCGCGATAAAGGTCACACGCGCAGTGACTAATGGCGAGTCAAATACATACAGTTCTCAATATGTCTACACAAACTGACTAATTTAAAAATTAAATCTTTTTAATCATTTATTGTAATATTAAAAATATAAACAAAATGTATCAACAAAATAATTAATTTAAGGGGAAAGGCGCAAAATGTCGCCTGTCAAAATTTTCAATGTGTTTTAAATGTATTCCGGTTTTTCGAATCCTGAGAAAACTAATAAGTATTTAAGGCTGAAAGTCCCTTAGAATAAATTAAAAAATTTATTTTGAATGACATATTTGCAATTAAAAATCACACTAAATTTTCTCTTTTATTTTCACCCCTGTAAGTTTTTAGGGACTTTCGGCCCTCAGCAATAATGTAATCTGTCATTCTGAGTTTAAATTTTTCAAAAATATTTTATTAATTTTCTCAGGATTCGAAAAAAATGAATACATTTAAAACACATTGAAAATTTTGACAGGCGACATTTTGCGCCTTTCCCATAAGAGGCTACAGTAACGCGTCATCAAAACGGAAAACGCGTTCCAAGATTGCGGCTTTCATTTTGAATATTTTGTCGAGATATTTGGCACACATATTCGTAATATAGTAAAGAATGGCGGTACAGAGCCGCATTTGAGAAATATTTTAGTATGTCGAAATTACTCTATAATGAAATAAAATATTGCAAAAACGAGCCTGTACCGCCACTAAGAAAAACAAAAAAATACACTTTCTTTAAATAAACTTTTTTATCCCATGCCCAGATTTTGTGACACATTGGAACTACTAAAAATCGATTATCTATAACAAAAAATCGAACTTGACTGACTTGGCAACATTTAGCGTGCCTATGAGTATATTATGGTCTGTTTTTAAACCCTGAGGAGTAATTCAAATTTACCGCGCCGTAATGCTTGTTTGTAATTGGTCCAAACGCAAGCAAGTTTACTCCACTGTTATGAAATTTTGACACTAATGACATTTATGAAATTTTGACACTACTGGCATTTCATAGGTTAATTAAGTTATATCGCGGCGATTTTTTTTGTTTTCTGCGTTATTCCTTTAATTTTTAGATTTTTAGTCTACTTTTATATATAAAAAACAGTTGTTTTTAAAACTCTTAGCAACGTATTAGTATAATATTATAATATTCTATGGATTACCGCAGAAGGCCGATATGATCAACCAAAAAAGAAGATGTATTTTGTGATTTTTCTAGTGACTTTCTTGGGTGTGAATACAGTGGAACCCCGATAAGTCGGCTTCCGATAACCCGGAAGTCCGGCTAACCCGGACCGATTTTCATCAGACAAGACAATCATTTTTCAGTTTGACAAGAGTTTTTGGCAAGAAATGAACAATACTGTACATAATTTAGATGTACTGGGCATATATATTTCATGTTTTGGCAATTATAATGGAGTTTATCTGTAAGTACCTAAATTGTATTTTATTAATTTTTACTTTTACCATATTCTCCGGCTAACCCGGATTTTCGATAACCCGGATAAGCCGCGGTCCCGATTAATCCGACTTATCGAGGTTCCACTGTATGTCTTTTTAGTTTACTCCTCTTGGTTTAAGAACAAACCATAGAAATTATTGTTTTTGATAGTATGGTGTCACCGTCACTGTCGTACTATCGACGCACTGTTGAAAGTTCGCAGAACTTTCGAAAAACAAAAATATTGATGACGCGCTGATGTTTACTCTTAAGTTAATCGTTTTCGAGTTATAAACAATTTGAAACTAAAAAAAAAACCAAAAATGCCGATTTTCAAGGCTCAGTTGCATTAATTACAAAACTTGTGAAAAACCCTGGAAGCTCCACAAGATCTGGTATTTTTCAACATGAAGAAAAATAAGCCACTAATGTAAAACAACATATTTAAGGAAAAAGCCAAACAAATAAATAATTTTACACTCAACTTGATATGGTAAAAAATATTTAATTACGTGTAAATATAGTTGTTATAATAATTTTAAATAGAACTTATGTAATAGGATCTTGCACGATCTTAGCAGCTAGGTATTTTAAAGCTACAACAATGCTACAACAGTAAAGAAAACTCATAAAACATCTATTATTTGAACGAATAGAAAAAAATAATGGTAATGATGTAGATAGCGTATAAACTGCAATGTCACGTATCAAATATACAATAAAAATTATATAATATATTCGTATATTTACATGTGTTTAACTGTTAAAAATTTGCTTTTTATGTTAAACAAGTAATTGGACTTCGTTAGTCATAGGATTTCATACAACGTGAACGGAAATAGAACCAGAAGTTGATATTTGAACTCTTCGGTTGTGTAGCGTGCAAATCCGCTACTTATAAGAATTTATTTTCAAATATGTACTCACTCTGTAACGACGAAGTTCACCCTGTAGGAATAATGGAAAAAGAATTTTGGTATGTCATAGAAGGGGATGTTTTCGTGTTACAAAAGTTGAAGAACATGTCCTTGGTTGCTCAGTATGGAAGAGATATGGGAGGGGGGTCTTAACGGGGTGTTAATGATATTCTCTTATTAGCCTAGAAATAAAAAAAATAGATAATCAAATAAAAAGAAATACAATATTGGGCCCCACTGGTTTCCTTATGGGAACCAAACATACAAAAATAGAAACATTAAAGAAAAGATAGCTCACATCAAAAATTAACAAAACATACTTAGCTTTACTTAGCTAAATCTTTGTTGTACTTTAGAAACAAGAGAAAGGGAACAAGACCATAATAAAATAGTATTTTGCAATGAATCAGACAGTATTTATTGAATTAAAATAAAATTGAAAAGAACTGTGATCTCTTGCAAGGATCTCGGATTTACAAAAATAAAAGATCGAGATCATGTTTACCAAAAAATTAAAAGTTTACAAAAAACTAATACCTTGTACTTAGTCCTGTATCTTCTCATAGTTGATTTTCAAACGTCCAAGGCACAGCTACACTTCACCATAGTCACATTACAAAAAGAATAGATATATGGAAAGTACATTTGCTATCCATAGTTTATTTATTATGAAACTTTCAGCAATTATTATTTTCATTTAAAACAAATCGGCACTGCTCGAACAAAATATTGAAGAAACTTATTATTTCTTTAGTATATTAAACTGGATCGAAAAGACAAAAGCTACTTCATGCTGTAACGGCAATGTTACAAACTGCTAACAAAAAAACTCTAACTAACTCCTGCCTGCGTGCGAAGAGATTATATACCAGCATTGGTATAAAAAAATGCTAGAATGCAGGCAAAGAAACCGGTTGGAAAGCCCAGAAAGCGCTGGGAAGACACAGTAAACAGCGACGCACAAGCCCTTTTAGGAGTCCGTGTATGGAGAAGAGCAGCCACATACAAGCAAGGGTGGAGGCAAAAAATAAAGGGAGGCCAAAGGAGGTCAATTTGGGCTGTAGTGCCATAGAAGAAGAAGAAGATTGGTATAAAAAGTCGCGTTCGCCTAAAAGCGGCTGAACGCGGTGGTCTACGACTTAACTAGATCATAATGGAACACTTTAACTCCACTATTCAAACTATAAACTCTAAGGCCGTCCGCACATGGGGCGACGCTCGAACTACTCGACTCGATTCCATTCATGTAGGTCTCTCCCCGCCAGTCAAGTTCCTTCGTTGTGGCATTGAGCTCCGTACACGGAGCGTTTAGGATTGCAAATCTCTTCGTCTTGTACGACTGTCGTCGCTTGCGATCCGTAGTGCACGAGAAAGTTCGAGTGAGACGCACGTTTCCAGTCATATAGGTAGTTTATTTTATTTGTTTCCTTCGTTTTTTGTTGTTTTTTGCACTGAATGAAATTTTACTTTTATTTAAAGATCGGTGCATGTTATGTTCGTTGATTGTAGTACTACCTACTAACTTTGTGGAAATATGTTGTTTGTAATATAAAATTCTGAAAACATTGAACTTCTGTTTCAAGGTGTTTAATATAAAATTCGTTGGGGAAGTAGAAAAATGTCCTCAGTATAATGCTCATTGTATTCAAATTATACTAAAAATGTAACAATACCGTACTTTTCATAGATCAAAATAGTCGTTTTGGTTGATATATAAAAAATGCGTTCTTCCTGGTTGGAAGATGTGAGCAAACTGAATCGACTAGTGTGCGGAGAACAATCGCTTGTGCCGCAGGATTCGTACAAGACGAGCAAGACGCGCGAACTTCAAGACGTGTCTTCGATCGACCCATGTGCGGACGGCCTAACTCAAATGGAAACTAAACCCCTCAGGTACTGCAACCAGCAGACCTCCGAGGCTCTAACAACTTGAAATCCTCCCTACGGCTCCAACTTGAATGAATCTCTCGATCTCCCTAACTCAATCTCTCAGAAACATCCTCTTCTAAAAAAACATCCCACTTCCTACCGATATTTCTCGATAAACCAATTAACGAAAAGTTTAATCCTTCCTCACTCTCATCGACCAATACAAAAACAAACTGCATTCTCGGTCAAACCCCCTTCAGCTTTTTTCCCACCAAAAGTGTTATTTCAGCTTCTCTATAACCGAGGCCTTTTCTCAGGATAACTTCAAGGTTCTCTTCTCAGACAAGTCAGCAAAAATACATTTGGACTTGTTGATCAACTCGGGACTCTTATCTCTGCAAAAGAATGCACAACATAAATATATCAGCGACATCCAGGCACCTTCTCACGAATAGCTCTTTGAAGTTAAACCGCGTCACTCAATTTATTACGTAATACACATTACATCTCTGAAGCGATAGATTTGTGAGAATTCAACAGTTTTCCTCTGAAACACAAACATGATTTTAACGAATTTAGAATACAGGGTGAAGCGAAAATACTGTTGATTTCCGTACCGTTACAACTCTACATTTAGAGGTCCTCTCACTTAGCTGTGTTGATTTTCATTTTAGTAAATATTTGTTACTCGGTCCATTTATACTTTCTTTGTCCGCCTGGTATATGCATTTTCAATTTTATAATGAACTACGCCAGATTCAAATTTCAAGTCATTTCCATTATCTCGAATAGTATCTATTGAAAACATATTATTGCCATTTTCATTTTAAATCGTTTAATTATTTCCAGTAAAATAGTCATTATTTCTAGATATTTTATTCCGAAGCAAAATTAATTATCAAGTCATTAATTTTTTGTAATTTTAAAACATTCAAAGTTTGACAGTCTCAATAGGAATTTCTGCTTCGTTATCAGGTAATACTGATCTTCAGGTTCATTTCTATAGACTCCGCCAAGTAGGTAAAAGCTAAATATAGACCTATAATTTGCAGAATATAGTTGGATTTATTTGTATTGTAAATTTGAAGGTAAAGAAAATATCTTTGCGGAATTTATTTTCCGTGAATGCCAATTCGTTGATATATCGGCAGTTGTGTTAAATAATAATTATTTTCAAGTTTCATTTATTAGTTTAAAATTCGTTAACTTTATAGAAATATTTGGGAGTAAATTAATTTACTTTTATTTATTTATTTAATTTTATTTTCTAATTAAGGGGAGTTTCAATTAAAACATTTGGGTTCTAACTTTTAGTGCTCGAGTCACATGTAAAATATTTGGTACTGCTGACAGGGGATATTAAGGTTTTGTTGACTTGGGTGGTAGGGGTCCTTCATAAATTTATGCTGCGGGTTATCTACATCTTAATTTCTCTTTTAGGCACCCAGGAGAAGGGCGTGGCCCTAGCCTTAACATGTCGAGTTTTTTCCCCAAAACAACCACCCGATGGATCCATGAAAAGCTAGCAGTTCCTCAAACAAACACCCAATGGGTTCAATAAAAGATTAACAGTTTCCAGAGGCACCCCCCCCCCCGAATACTAAATGGCCGCAGTACATCATTAGGAACTACCACCTGACGCCTCCCGAAGAAGATCTTGAGCTGTAAATAACCTAGGACAACACCGGAAGAACCCTGCAGACCATCTGCTAAGTTTCTTAATAGAATCGTTTACTTGCCTGTAAAATACTAAATGTAGATCTTGAATTGTGACTAATAAAATTAGAAAATAAAGCATTTATACCGAAATTCATATCTTTTTTACTGATATTGTACCATATGTACAGAGAAGGCTGAGGAGTAGATTACAAGGACCCATAAAAGTCTCATGCTCGCCGTGTTGATGTTGGTGATGTTGTGTTGAATTTGTTTCTTGGTCCAATGTTGGCATTTGGAAATGAGTTCAATATTTCATCACCAATATGAACATGACCAAATTGGCGCCCAACGTGGGGTTTTTGATTTGTTCTTCTCCCAACCGCTCTAATGCCATCTTTGGGTTGTAAACTTTCATTCGGCACCTCATTTGTCATTCAATCTGTTTTAATAAAGGATGATTTATATTCGCGGACAGACGGACGAACGGACAGATGGGCATGAAACCGAAAGTATATATTTATTGTTTTTGTCTTGCTAAGACGCGTCGAATAATATATTGCTTGTACTATTTCGGCGACTTTAAAACAGTACCTACTATCGGTTGCAACTCTAGAACCAGAAGTCTGAGGTCAAATTTCTCACCTTTAATACCAACCTTGGGTTATAAGTTTCATTCAACACCTTTCATTCATTTGTGATTTTATCTGGTATAATGACGAAGTAAGTAGTTGTGTCTATAAAGTCCCTGGTTTAGACGAACATAGATAATTCAATGTTTTCACATTGTTTCAAAATGAGTGAAAACAATCAATTTTCCTTTAGAACTCAGAAATTCTCTTACTTTCTTATTAAACTCTTAGATTATGTTTTTTAATATCTTCGTTTTATTTTAGCCAGAACAGGGATTAAAAACTACAACTTACAACATATTTGTCAACTGAAAGAGGTGTAATATTTTATGTTGTTTAGTTAAATATTTATTTTAAGCTGCTTATCTGCTTGGTTTTAACAAGGCAAGTTTTACATAAGAGAAAATGTTTAAATTCAGAACAATTTAATTTTAATTTGTAATATAGGTTACACCTATAATTTGGTTTATTTATTTTTATTTATAAAATTGTTATTTTTTCATGTTTTATTTTATTTTCCATATTGGAAAACGTATAACTTATAGGATTGAAATGAAGATTTTAAATGATAGATCACTAAGATTTTCTTCTGATGCTACGTTCTTGAGGCATCTTAATACAATTTACTATTTTTACTGGGAATAAGCTACAATTTTACTTTAATTATTTTGACATTTTGATTTACACTTTGGAAATCATAAACAAAATAAATATTAAACAAATTTTGCTTTTGCTCCTTAGATTACTGAAATATAAAATTATTGTTTATTTTACCTTCTGTGGAAATATCTATAATGGAGTAACAACTACAATTAAAACATGCTTGGGAGAGACTAAGTAGTGAACTTGGATTACATGGCTCCAGCTCTTATCTATCATAACAGTGTCATGTCCATGAGTCCATGTCATAAGTCAAAAAAGCAAAGTATAGAGAAAATGATGTTTAAAATTTGTGCTAGAAATTTTCCGGCTTTAATTCAAAAACTATTAAAGTTAGTATAATAACTATTTTAGTCAGTTAGAAAGGATTTTGAAGCTCTACAAGATAGTGTATTAATCATCATCAGTGTGAAAATAAACAGAGCCCTTTAAATGGTATGTACATAGTTATTTTACAAATGCATATTTGTTTGAAATTCCATAGGATGGATATAAAACAAGGAATTATGCCCTTAGGTACAGTATAACAGAGTTAACAACAACCCTCTCAAGGCCACTTGCACCACATAAACGAATGTCTCTTCTCCTCACAGTTGCAGATAACACAGTATTAGTATAAGGAACCTTCCCATCACGTGGGATGTAAATTGAGTTGTTGTCTCTACATTATGACAGTTTGATGACAACTGGTTACAAGCAACAACAACTCAATTTACATTCCACGTAGAAGGTTCACGTTAGGGGAAAGTTCATACCTTAGCTAAGGGCATAATTCCTTATTAATTATATCCATCCTATGGAATTTCTGTAAGTTTACCGCTGAATATTTCACATCTACTAAGCTTCAATACCAAAACTATTAATGATATTATCATACAATTTCTTAAAGATTCTAAAATAAAAATTTAATATGACATCTTCAATCTTCAACTTTCAAATATCTGTGGCAAAAAGTTTATCTAATGCCATCCCCTCTTTGTGAACACACACACACACACACACACACTATGGAATTTCAAACAAATATGCATTTGTAAAATAACTACATACCAGTTAAAGGGGTCTCACCCTGGTATTCCTTTGGTGGCTCAGATAGCATTCAACCTATTTATTTTAACACTGATGATGATTTTGTAGGAAAATCGAAAACATTCTGTTGTGATGTAGCCCTTAAAGCGATTTTAATAAAAGTTTTTATACCCTTTGCAAAGGATTTTTCAATAATATTTTTTAAAGATAAATAAGTGATAAATGTGTCACTTTTCTTAAGCACTTACGCAGATTGCTTTGAATAAAGTAACTGTCCTACCCTCTGCTGTCGTTGTCATGAAATACATGACATCATTACAACTCGTATAAAACTAACAATTTTGCCCATAGGTCGCCTGGCATGTCATACATGAAAATCTTAAAACATGGATTCTATTTTATGTAAAAATTAATTTTATTAATAATAAATAAACTAAAATTATTTATTTATTTATATTTGCTTTTTAATTTTAAATATATATTTTATTGTTAATACTAGAATTATATATTATAAAATTTTTTAATAGAAAATATAATAATTTTATCCTATTAACTTAAGAAATGAAGACCACACGGAAGAAAGGCGAAATGTCACAAAGAGGTTAATTCGAGAAAATTGAATTTGAAATTGAAACCGTTCGCCTTTCTTCCCTGTACGAAGAATTTTATAACGTGTTTTAAGCTATGAGGATTCGTCTTTTTCCCATGTTTGAATGACTCACATAAAACTACTACTAAAAACCTACATATTGCTGCTCTGAACCAAAAATAATAAAAAATTGACATTTTGCCTTTCTTCCGTGTGGTCTTCAAATATTTTTAATAGTCGTTGGCATCTCTAGCATGCCGTAAATCTAAAGTCTTATAACTCGTTAACCATTCAATAAATGACAATTTTAACGGAATATTTGAATTGTTTGGTAGATTTCGGTTTAGAATCACCAATAGCGGTTTTTCGGCAAATTCTGGTAATTGTTTTGAATGAATATATGTGTGACCTTGAATGTGCTAAACATCATTCAATTTCAATTAAAAAGAAGTGTTTATGTGGAGTTCTGTTGATTTTATAAAGATTGTGTTAGTATTTTTAACATGAGTAAAAGAATATATTTAACCCAGGAAGAGTTAGAGGCTCTAGTATCTGACATAACAACAGTGGCGACGCGTGACTTTTTCTAAAGTGTTACCAAAACCAGATATTAAATATATACCAGATATATTATATATTATCTATATATATATATATATATATATATATATATATATATATATATATATATATATATAACAGGTATATAATCTTTGCTGAACAGTTAGGAAACAAGGTTTAAATATTGGGGTAGCAGCAAATTGTAGTAAATAGTAGTAAAATGCCAATTAGACATATATAATTTTTTAAAAGAATATTTTAGCTTTTATCATTTTATACTCAGATTTTTATAAGTTTTTATATAGTTTTTACTTTGAATTTATATTATCTACTACTTTTACCAAGATAAAATTTCGTTGTTATGTCAGTATTTAACAACTAGGCTCTACATCCTCACATAATGTAAGTACCAAAACATATAAATAACTTTTTAGTAATGTTGTTCTGTGATATGCGGTGTTTTTAGTGAGAGTATTAGCTCTGCATTTCTCAGAACAATATTTTGTTGTTTTTGTGTTTTTGGGGATCCTTGACACCTGGTTTAGTGAGAGAAAACTATGGTGTTTTGGATTTTTGATGGCACAAAAATAACAATTTTTATTGATTTTAATTAGACTAATTGTTAAATACTGTATATTTATATTTGTAGTTTCCCTGAAGATGATAATAAACATTATCGAAAGCTTGGAATTATTATAAAGAGTTTTCTTTGAGATTGCTGCTACCCCAATATTTCAACCTTGTTATATATATATATATATATATAATGTATTTTATAAATATTTTTATATATACAGTGTTCCCATACATCAAAGTTTGTTCGACTAGACACCGTGAATTTTCAGCTTGCTATTAATCAACTTTTTTTTGGTACGCGCGATCCAGGTCTATTATAAAAATAGATGAAATAAAATTAAAAAATTAAAAATTTAAGAAATTATATAAAGTATCTACAAACTAAAAACATATTTGTTGTTTTTAGGTAAAATATGTATTATATCACCTTTATACTTTATTAAAAAATCCAAATTGTATAATTAGTATACTAATCAGTACATTCATTTGTCATTTTTAGCCTAAAATATTAAATAATTTTTATTTTATTGATTATACACTACAATGTACTGTATAATCAATATTATTATATGTCATATTATAATAATGTTGTTGTTAATTAATATATTTCGACAAGTAATTAAAATCGATTAATATGATTTATATAGGATAAAAAGGTATAGATATATTATCTGTATAATAAGCAAGTACAGTTACAAGTTATAAACTAATAATTAATAATGCATATTATGCAATAATCGAATCCAAAGGGCCGGTACGGTTAACTAACCGGAGTTTAGTCGAGAAAATACCGGCCCTAAAAATAACAGACTTCATAAATGGAATTATAATTATTACCTATAATTATAATAATAATTAAAATTGCATTTATTAAGTCTGATATTCTTACGGTCGGTATTTTCTGTCCCGATAGACACCGGCCCTACCTAGCGTCACCAAATTAAAATTTGGTAACACCAATACGCGGTTTCAGAGCCATCGTCCCCGCAAAATTTTCAGGGACGATCCAGTCAAAGATCCTACTATCGTTGCCACTCACAGAAGTGGTAAACGGCGCGGCGCACGGTAAGGGCACAGTATAATAAATATTATGGAACCTCTTTATACTGTGGTAAGGGCGTATTATAATAACGTGCAACCGATTTTACATAAACTCGCTGATATTTTCGTGCGTCTAGTTGGCTATTTTACTGAATTAGGTAGATACTATTAACAAATATTTCTATTTTTAAAAAATATAAATGGAATTATTTCATAGTACATAGTCATAAAATATTTATTTACAAATTTTAACTGTTACCAATGGTAACAATGGTTACATGGACGCTTCTCCAGTGCATAACAACTCAGATAAGGTATGCTATTGTAAAAAATGAAGTAGCATTTAATGAAGAAGGTTTTAAATTTAACCTGTAGCTGGTTTAACATGTTTTGTTCAGTTCTACCAAATATAAATACTTTAGAACAAATAGAAAAAAAGATAGAGCTATTTTAAATAATGCGATTAGAAATGTTACACTGATGAAACAGCTACTACGATCTCAGTGCACTTTCATGTGTCAAACAGTGACACGTAGTTCAGTAGGCATGTAATACATGCCAACAACTTGTATGATACTTGATACATTACTCGTCATCGTGCTTGACCATAAAGGCTTAACTCAACAAACAACGCTTTATACATATCTTAGATGGACAAATGCTTTACACAAGTCGATATGTGACACTGTTTATGTTTGGTGCACCGTTGATTTTGGTTAATCATATAATGACTCTAGTGTCATCTAACAACAAATACTTAACACTTTTTAAGATAAGATTTTGTAGTTTTATTAAACTGTTGGTACTTACAATAAAACCGTTTTTATTATTTTTTTTTTGAGTTGTGACACTATTTGAGCGGCGGTGCGATATATGGTTGCTAAAGAGAAGATAAAAGATTGGGACAGCTTGTATATTAGTGCACCCTAATATTTATGTGCCTATTTTGGAATTGGATCAGAGCTTGACATGTAACACAGTTGCCATATTTATACTCTATTTTTTTATACTATCACATTACATAAAGTTGCATTTACTTAAAAAATAGTTTGGAAACACCAATAAAGTTTTTTATGTTGTTTTTTAATACAAAAAGCTCAAAAGGCATTTTAATTATAAAAAAGTAGGTACTTATATAAATAGATAAATGAAACAGATGAATGATTATACAGTAGAGCGTCGATTATACGAACTAATTGGGGGACATGGGCATTTGGAAAATCGATTTGTTCGGATAATCGAACTATATTGAGAGTGTCATACATATTTATCCACAAGTGAATAAAAACCATATTTATATAACTGTATATTTGTTTATATCTTGATAATGACAAATAGCAATTAAACAAAAAAGTGCAGTCTTTGCAACAACATATTTTTGGAAACACAATTGAAGAAAATTGAAGATATTTTAAGCTTTAATTACTAACGCTTGCTAAGTACTCGAGTGCAGGGCGCGGGAGTCAGGAGTTCAGATAACCAGTGGTTCGGTTGATCGACGTTCAGATAATCGACGCTCTACTGTAATAAATTAAATTAAAAAATAGTTTTGAAACACTAATAAAGTAAAGTTTTTTAATACAAAAAGCTCAAAAGAGGCATACCTGTTCATGTAGGTACATTTAACAATTGATTGAAGTTATACTAGAAATTAACAAGTTTTCTCAAAAATTGCCTTTTTTCTATAATTTGTTCAGACTATAAGTATCTTTATTCTGTATAATTTAAACGTTCTTATAAAATTATTCTATTATTCTTGTAGGCACATTTAACATTGATTGAAATTATGAAAGAAATAAACAGAAAAAGTATGGCAACACTGTGACACACAAACATAAGATTCAGATGTAGGTAACATAGGGTGCACTAATATACAACCTGTCCAAAGATTGTCTATACATTTACTGTACAGTGAAAAACAGTTTTAGTAGGTATTGTTATATTAGTCTTTTATGAACTTTCAAAATATTGTTATAAAACAGTATCAAAAATTATGTGTATACTATTTTTCATTGTACATCATTAATTTGGTTCACTATTAAATAGATTAGCAGTAATTGACTGGCTTCAGATATTGAACAGTTAATTCAATTTAAACTTTAATTGTCTATTGTGTCTATTCAAATATAATGAGGTTCCTACTTTCACATGATTAAATCAATAAGTATACTTACTCTGCAAAACCATATTCCTAGACAGTCGTCTGTAATAATAGCAAATAATATTCTGTCCCTGTTAGAAGTTATATGTTTAATTGTAGAGTCACCCAATTCGGGTGTTTTGATCACTTTTGGCCAACCAATTGGAAAATACATGTTATTTTCCCATTACACAGAGTTAATTGAAAACTACAAGAACTGCATCACATGTCAATAAAGATGTTTTAATTAGATCTTCAGTTCCTAACACATATTTATAATTTAAATATACCCCAGATGAATCCAAAGACAAAAAGTCAAGACACTACAAAAATAAAATAAACACAACTGACATTACTTTTTACTGTTGTTGACATTTCCCTGACGTGCTGACACGATTTGATAAGAAAATTGTTGCCAACCTATAGATCTTATTATTAGAATTAAAAAATATTATAATGGTAATAAATAATCTCACTTTGTTATTTTTTATATATTAATTCTTATTAAATTTAACACCAATTTTATATAAGTGATTTGTTATTGGAAGTTCAGTTGGTTCAGGTTCAGAATAATTTTTGATTAAAGTCTAAAGTTGGTATACCTAATTGCCTTTAAATAGTTTCATTTACAGGATTGGTTTAGCCCACGTATAATCATATTTTTTTTTTAAAAGACTGTAGTTATAAAGATTTCACCGTTGCAATGTTTTCTTCTCAATGTTAATGTGTCGGTTATGCCATATATATTTGCTTTTTGTAACCGATCTCTTACTTCTATTTCAACGTCTCTATAGGTGGATCGTGTCATCGTATCTATTGCAGTAGATATTTTATTTCTATTAAATACCTACTTGTTCAATGCTAACTCAATCGACTTCCAATTTACATTTTGTTTGTTCTTTACTGATTACTTTTGTTCTAGTTTTCTAGTTCTTGTATTAAAGCTATGAACTAGTTTGTGAAGGGCTAGAACTTCATTTTGGGCTATGAATATTGCATCGTCTGCTGACAGAGAATTTTAATTTCTTTGTTCTCCATTATGTATCCTCTTCCTTTATTGTCGTTCTTTACGATTTCATCCATGATTAGGTTGAATAGCACAGAGCTTGGTGAACCTGTTTATTCTTTGATTTCTTTTAAGTCGATCAAACATAGGAATGTGGGTCTATTATTGTATTCTAAAGATTTTGCTTAATCTGCTTTATGACGAATATGGACCGCGAATACTTGCTATTTGTTATGTAGCTAAAGGCGGAGCCAGACATGCGGTATTTGGCAAATAGTGAACAAGTGCTCGCTATTTGCCTATTAGTGTGGAAGGGTTGCTTGCTATTTGGCTTGCCAGTAGCAGGACGAAGAAAGCAAGGACGACCCGCTACGACCTGGAAAAGAACAATTGAAGCTGACTACAAAGGTATGAGAAAGAGCTGGGGAGAGGTAGCAGCCATGGCCAGAGACAGAGTCCAATGGAGAAGCTTCGTGGATGCCCTACGCTCCTTTACGGAGTAACAGGAAATAATATATACCGATCCACCTAAAATTTTGCATAGTACCTATTTTCTTTACATATTTCGTCAGGTAACGCTGTCGAGATATTTTTTGTTTTATGCTTATTTTTGTTTAACAATGAAACGGTTCAAATGAACTCAATTTTTTGCCTCACCCAGAAACCAAAAATCGTAAATGTCATTGTTACATATTTTTGTCTCACCCTGTAGACATAAGAATAAATTCAAGGAATTTATTTCTGTTCCGAAAAAACGTGAGAATAATTCAATTGTAGTTTATCCTTGTTAAAAAAGACGTTATTATATTTTACAGTCATAGGTATCTACATTCGATTTCCTTTAATTTCTCGCCCGTTCAGTTTGTGATGTAAAAAAGAGTTACATTGTATTATAATGGTCTTTGGCGCCACGAATTTAGGCAGTTATATACACAATAAGTGCTGCTTTGGGTATCAGAGAGCGCGGGTGTTAATTGTGGACTCAGCAATATCTTTCTTGAAAATGTTAGAACGGAGAGAGGTTTGCTGACTTTGCGAGATGATTTTTGATGATTCCCTACCAAGTACGTTTGGCGTAGAATATATTTTGTTAATCTCTATTGGTCGATAATACGTGTAGGAAGCTTAGTTATTTTTTTATTAGTCAATGATGAAAGAAGGAAGGATTAAACTTTTTTCTTATTGGTTGATTGGATGAGTAGGGTAAAATGAGAGAAATGGATTGGGTTTTTGGAAGGAAGGGTTTTAGGTTGGGGAGAAGCATTCAAGGTGTGAGAAAAAGTAATTCAAGTTGGGGCTTTCAAAGAGAGAGGTTTGTTGCAGCCTCGGCAGAAGCCGCTTTGGCGGTTTTCTGAGAAAGTTAAGTTCGAAGATTAAGTTCTGGCGTAGTTCTTAATCAAGTTTTTCTTAAGTTCCTGAAAATGTAGAGTATTAGAAGCAGCACCTATGTTGTGTTAGAAACTGTTCTCCTTTCGTGACTTCCTAGTCACAAGCCAAATGCCGCTGTTAGGCAAAGAGCCAGTTTATTTTTAGTATATACTACACTACCTAACTACCTAAGTTTCTTTTTGTAAGCAGTTATGGATTAAGTGCTAAAGATAATCCTAAATACCTCAAAAGTTATTTAAAAGTCAATATGAGCAGAATCATTTGGAAGTTTTTTTCATGGAAACAACCTTTTTTGTACTTTTTATGTAAATTCAGTGAAAGGTAGTGCTTTGGACATTCACAACGTAAAGAATAAGTGAACAATATCCCTTCGTTGGCTCAGTGTAGATGGTCTTTAAGTTGTGATGGAAACACCAAATAATAGTAGCAGAGTTTATTGATGAGACTTACACTATGGATGTTGACCCGGGGTACTTTGAGTAAAGACTTAAATGATGATCGTTGAAGACAATCACTCGCGCTAATGAATTAATAATAATTGAATTTCTAGACAAGAGATCTTAGTTTTATATAAGTTTAAATTGGGTCAATGTAAACACGGGCCCCGCGTGATTTTGTGTATCTAATTAAGGTAAATTGTTTATCTTATGTCAGCAACTTTTGGCTGATGTCCAAATTATATTATTGATAATTGACCAAATGTGTATGTAATTTAATTAATTACGTGTGTGTGTTTAATAACAAATAAATGCATTCGATCTACTGGGTGATAAAATGATACTGTCCAATTTCGGATATGAATACTGAATATTTGATATTGGACATACTGCGGAATCGGGCAAAAACTGGCCCAAGTGTCAATACCCAAAGTTTACATATAAGTATTACATAAAATAGTCAAATTCAAACATGTTAATAAATAAATAGTTTAAGAATAATCAACAATCTTCCAACCGTACTCTAGCTATCAATGTCCGACTCTATCTCTAGATTAAAATTAGGGCAATTGGATGAAAATGTGGAGAGTGGGATGTCGGCCTTTGAAGTCGACGGTACATTGTTATGCCGATTACTACTTAATACAGGTACTTCCTGTTCGTTAGTCTGAGTATGTGGATTCCCTGAACGACATAGTCGTACAACAGGACGGTATTTCCATAACGTGAGTATCCCAATTATTACCATTATAGTAATGGTCCCGGTGGCTACAAAATAATGCCAATTAGATTCTGGAATCGATTGCCACTGCGTATGCGTCATTTCTTGTTCTAGACCTTCCTCCTCAAGTAACGCGTGACGTAGCTCTCCTCCTGGTATGTCCAGGTAGGTGTTTAGAGGCATGTTAAACCTGCGGGGTGTCCTCGCCACCAATTGGGCCACGGGAGTGATTGGCGCCTTCAGGTAGCTTGTTACCGCTCTCTCCATCCCACTGCTAGTGGGGAGTAATGTAATATTTTTCGTTTGGGCGATACATTTGGGTGAAAGTTTCAGGAATGTGACTCGTTCCAGTACTCTTTCGCTCCGATTTCCATCGCAAATAATGGATATGTGTATCGTGACTGGCGTGATAACGAGCCAGAGGTTGGGGGTACCCATCTTACTCCATTGAGCTGTCTGTATTGTCCTGGCTACCACTGGACATGTGCTATTCTTAGATCGCTCATAAATTTCTTCAAGTATGCAGTTTGGTTGGTTATCCATGTTCCTTATAGCCGTTGGTGAGCACGCTACCTGCGTCTTTGTCAACAGTAAACATCTTTCCCTATCTTCTGCGGTCAATTCGAAGTAGTGCAGTGTGTTATAATCTACGACCAGTAGATTCCTTGGGGCGACAAATGTGCGCAACACCGACCCCTCAACGTTAAGTGGTATGGCCGTGACTTTCAGCATGCTGTACTTAATTTTCCCTGTCACTATGAAATAGCCGATGACTGTTATATATCTGTCGTCATGACTGACTTCTGTTTCTATAATGGGCTGTCGTCGTATTTCGACCCCTTGTGGCAGTATCTGCCCTGCTTTCTCTATCAATTTGGTTATCTCACCCGGTTTCACTATATCAATGAAGTGTCCGTGGTTATAGTGAAGGTTTAATATTCCCTCGTAAAATTGAGTATATTCGTTTATGAATTCCATAACTTGCAACGCTATCGTTTGTATTCGCAACGTGCTATATTCGGTTTCTAGTCTCTGTGCTTTGTCTTCTACTTCGTTAAGTCCTTTAGATATTTCTTGTATGCCTGTGATTAGTGCTTTGTTAAACTTGTTCATTTGCTCGTTTATCCTGTTCTCTGTGTGATTGATTGATGTTATTGTTTCTAACATTATCTTCGCTTGATGCTGTGATCCCTTTATTAGCTCCTTTTGGTTATTGTCTAATGCTTCAATGTTACTGTAGGCTTCGTCATTGACTCCAAATACTGAGGTTAATATTGTTCCTAATATTCCTCTTCTTTCCCTTGCTTTTATTTCTACTGTCAACCCCTCGCTTACTGATTCCGCCTTTCTTTGTCCTTCCTCTAACTTCCCTATTATAGACAGTTCTCGTACTCCTTGTATCATATTTCCTATTAGTTGGTGCTCTGTTCGAATTCTTCCCTTTTCTAGTAACACCTTTATTCGAAATGTTCCCCGGTCTATAACGACCTCTCCAAGATCTTCTGTGAAAAATCCTGGTTCCGGATTATATATTTTATACGGTTCTGCCTTTATGTGTTTTAACATCGTTAAAAACATTATAGCTACTAGTATTTTCTTCCATCTTAGTGCTGCTGCCTTCTTCGGCTTTTCCTGTTTCTCTTCTTCCAGTCGTATTAGTTTATGTATGGGTCTTTTTGTCAGTTTCCCGTTCGCCTTTCTCACTGTTACGACTCTGGTTAGTCCCTCCGCTCCAGGGTGTGTTTCTGTTACCCTCGCTAATGGCCATCTGCCTGGAGGTGTATCTTCTTCTTTTATTATAACTATTTCTTCTTCTTTTATGTTAGAGTGCGCCTTATGACATCTATTTCTCTGTTGTAATTGGTGCAGGTATTCCTGTTTCCAAATTTTCCAGAAGTCTCTTTTTATTTTCTCCAATAATCTCCACCTCGTCGGCATCTTCAAATAAGTCGTAAGCTCTTCTTCCCGATTTGGTGATATAATTTCTCTCCCTATAAGGAAGTGAGCTGGTGTCAGGGCTATTTTCCCTTCAGGGTCTTCTGATGACCCACATAATGGTCTCGAGTTCATACATGCTTCTATTTGTGTCAGCACCGTACTCAATTCTTCATATGTTAGAACTGTTTCCCCGATAATTCTTTTCAAGTGATATTTCATTATCCGCACTGCGCTCTCCCATAGTCCTCCGAAATGTGGTGCATATGCAGGTATGACATGCCATTGGGTACCTAGTGCCAGTAATCCTTGTTTTATCTCGTCATCTATTTTTTGATTTTCTTTTTTCAACAAATTTGCTGTTCCTACGAATGTGGTTCCGTTATCGCTGTATACGTTGTTGCACTGTCCTCTGCGTGCCGTAAATCTCTTGAACGCCGCGATGAATGCATCCGTAGACATATCGCTTACTACTTCGAGGTGTACTGCCTTCGTTGACAGACACACAAATACTGAGATGTAGCCATTATAGCTCCTCTGTCCTCTGCCTCTCGTGGTACTTATTTTTATTGGCCCGGCATAATCTATCCCTGTGTTAGTAAAGGGATGACTCGGGTTCACTCTGTCTTTCGGTAGATCTCCCATTAATTTTTGTGCTGCTTGGCTTTTATACCTCCTGCACCTTAAGCATTTTGCTAGATGATCTTTCACGGTTCTTCTGCCGTTGATTATCCAGTATTTCCTTTTTATATACTGTAGTGTTTGTTGTAATCCGCTATGTAGATTTTTTGCGTGACTATCTGCTATAAGTAACTTTGTTAATGCTCTATCCTTTGGCAAAATTATCGGATGTTTTTCTCCGTACTTTAGATTCGTGTGTCTCAGTCTTCCGGTGACTCTTAGAATTCCTTGTCTATCCAGGAATGGTACCAATGACGCTAATTTATTTTTCTTGTCTAACTGCTGTTTCTTCTCCAGCTTCTTTATTTCTTGTTTGAAGTAGGCGTGCTGTGTGTGCTTTATCACCTTTAATAGCGTTTCCTCTAATTCTTGGACTGTCAGCTGACCTTGTCCACTGTCCTTCTTTTTTCTGCATTTGTCTGCAAATCTCCTACAGTATGCAAGTACTCTTCTCATTCTTTCTAAATTTGAGAATCTCTCGCATATGTCCTCCTTTATCGTTGTCGTGTGCACCGTTATTTTCGTTTTGACTTCCTCCTCATTTGTCTCTGGTATTTCTTCTGATTCCTGCGTTAAAGTTTTGTTACTAGTGAGCTAAGTTGGTCCCTTCCACCATAGCTCTGCTTCTAATAATTCTGATGCGGTACTTCCACGTGAGAGGATGTCCGCTGGGTTTTCCTTCGTATCTACCTTATGCCAATTTTTCGGTCCTATAACGCCTCTTATTTCCTCTACTCTGTTGGCGACGAACATTTTCCACCTTTTTGATGATCCCCTTATCCAAGCCAGGGTTATCATTGAGTCTGACCATGCATATACCTCAATGTTTTCCCTATTCAATGCTTGTAGGGTTTTCTTCATTAAATTTGCTAATAGCACCGCGGCACACAACTCGAGCCTCGGTAATGTCGTTTTTCCTTTCAATGGTGCGACTTTCGATTTTGCTATCATTAGATTCGTTTTGATTTCTGGGCCTAACACCCTTGAGTAGATTACCGCTCCATATCCTTTCATAGATGCATCTGCAAATCCATGTAGTTCTACTCTGTTTGTCTTGCTTAAGTTGTTCCACCTGGGCAATGTTATTTTCTCCAGATTTACTAATTGCGCCTGGTATGTATTCCACCTGCTTTGTTGGTTGCTAGTTAATTCTTTA
This sequence comes from Diabrotica virgifera virgifera, assembly GCF_917563875.1. Taxonomy (NCBI): domain Eukaryota; kingdom Metazoa; phylum Arthropoda; class Insecta; order Coleoptera; family Chrysomelidae; genus Diabrotica; species Diabrotica virgifera. The sequence goes on from NC_065444.1 coordinate 221,544,810, forward strand.
TCCCAACTGGTTTTTTGCTCCCATAATTCATGTATGAACATTTTCGCCTGAATTACTACAGGTGCTATCCACCCTAGTGGGTCGTATAGTTTTGCTACTTCTGACAGTACGTGTCTTTTCGTTATTTTCTTTGCTGTCGTTATCCCTATTTTGAATGTGATTATATCTTCTTTAGGGGACCAGTGTATTCCTAACGTTTTCCGTACTTCTTCTTGTTTGAATGCCTTGGAGTCTACGTTCCTCATTTCCTCCGGTACGTTCTCCATTATTTTTTCTTCGTTGCTCAACCATTTTCTGAGAATGAAACCTCCTTTTCTGAACAGTTGTATTAATTCCTTTTGGGCTATTTCTGCTTCCTGCACTGTCTCCGCTCCTCCTAGTATATCGTCTACATACATGTTTTCTTTTACAATTTTCGATGCCAACGGGAACCTCGCTCCTTCGTCTTCTTGTAATTGCTGTATTGTTCTCAACGCTAAAAATGGTGCTGCGGCCGTGCCGTATGTCACCGTCGTTAAGTTATATTCTTGTATTGGGTCCTTTGTGTCCTTTCTCCACAAAATTTTTTGATATTTTTGGTCTTCTTCTGCCATTCTGATTTGTCTAAACATTTTTTCCAAATCCGCTGAGTATGCTATCTTATTGGATCTCCATCGTAATAGTGTATTTGTCAAATCTTGTTGTAATTTCGGCCCTGTGTGCATAATATCATTCAGGCTTACTGCCGATGAGCTTTTACTTGATGCATCAAACACGGCTCTTATTTTCGTTGTAGTACTGTCCTCTTTTCTCACTGGATGATGAGGTAGGTAGTACCCATCTCCCTGGTTTTCTGCTATTACCATATGACCTTGGTTTTCATAATCTTCCATGAATTGTCTGTAATTAGTTTCTAACTGTTTGTCTTTTGCAAACTTCCTTTCTAGTTGCATCAATCTGGCGAATGCCTGCTGCTTAGATTCTCCTAGCTTTGTTACGTCTTCCTTAAACGGAATTCTCACTTCGTATCTCCCGTCTTCATCTCTTTTTACTGTCTGTCGATACATTTCTTCACATTCTTGTTCTTCTACTGATAAACTTGTTTCCTGATTTACTTCTTCTAATTCCCAGAATTTCTTTATTTGTATGTCCATCTCTTGTCTGGATATCATACAGCATACTTCTGCTTTTGTAGTCTCCTTCTCTCGTGCTATCCCCGAAACTATCCATCCTAGTTTGGTGTTTTGACTCAGGAGTCCATTACTTATTCTGTGCATCCCTTCTGTCAATATGTAACTGTATTCTTTTACTCCTAGTAGTAAGTCTATTTTCCCTACCTTGTAATATCTTGGATCTGCCAGTATTGCATTTTTCTCGTTATAGTCCGGTAGAATTATATCCTGTTCCGGTAAATTCCTTGTTATCTTCGGTAATACTAGTGCTTCTATTTCCATCTCGAAGTCACTTTCGTAATGAGTTTCGATTAAAAGTTTCATACTCCAATTGGCTGTTTTTTCTCCTGACGAGCCTATCCCGGATATGGTCGCCTGTATGGGCTTCCTTGTTGTTCCTAGCGTCGTCGCAGCTTGTTCCGTTATAAATGCGCATTGTGACCCTTGGTCGATTAATGCTCTCATTATGTGTGAATCTCCTTTCGCATCTCTTATGCGTACAACAGCTGTCGCTAGTAATGCTTCACCTTCCTTATGGCTTGCACAGTTTACTGAATTCTGTCCTCTTTGGTGGTCGTTGATATTCCTATGCCCATTGGTATCTTGTGTATTTTCTCGCCTTCCGTTATTTTGTTCTCTGGCGTTGTATGGATTATTATTTCCTCCTCTGTACCTATTAGCTTGATACCCGTTTCTTCTATTATTCGAATCTCTTCCATTTCTTTCTTGTGTTTGTTCTCCTTTCGTTTCATTCTTTTGTTGCCTGTGGTTCCTTTCTCATAATGCAATATATGGTGATGGTCTCCGCCACAGTGTCTGCACCTATATTGTACATAACATTGTTTTTCTTTTTTATGTGCTAGGCAGTTTGCACACAATCCTTTTTCTTTTATCATCCTGTTTCGGTCTCTTACATTGAGTTCCTGAAATTCTCTGCAGTTCGGTACTCCGTGATCTCCGTTGCATATCACGAAACGTGTTCTTGGTTTCCTCCCAGATCCTCCTTGCTTCTCTTGTCTTTTTCTGACTCCAGCAGTTCCAGTGTCTGGAATCTTCGCTGTAAGAATGTTTGTGTCGATTTGTACGTCGGTATCTCTCTACTGTCTCCAACGTGGTTTTCGTACAGCCTCCTGGTTTCATTGTCCCATTTCGTTATGATAATTCGGGCTACCAATGGGCTCCACGCTTCCGTGTCTGTTCCTAACCCTCCTATGGCTTCCAGACTTTCGTGGAAGGTGTCATGTAGTGATTTCAATGCTCTAGCAGAAGATTCCTTTACTTCTTGTGCTAGTAGCATCCTGTCTATCAATTTAAACAATATCATCCTTGGATTCTCATATCTATCTTTTAGCATGTTCCAGGCCACTTCGTAGTTGGCCTCGGATATGTTTAAGTGTTGTATCATTCTGTTGGCTTCCCCTCTTAATTGAGTTTTTAGGTACTGCATTTTTTCTGCGTTTGATAACTGGTCGTTTTCATGTATTACTTTTGTAAACAGATCGTGGAAAGTTCTCCACGTTTCATACCTGCCTTCATACACAGGGATTTTTACCTGCGGTAATGTCACACCGTCCCTCCTCTGTGTGCTTTCTGGCCGTTGCATTCCTGGCCTTATTTTCTTCAAGGTTTCCCTGACTCTCCTCTTTAGTTGATTTATTCTCTCTACTTCTCCATTATCTATAGCGTCTAGTTCCTCATTTACTGCTGCTTCAATTATTAGTGTATTCACCTTTTCCATGTATTCTCTTAACTCTGACTGCAGCTCTTCATCCTCCTGCAAATCTTGTTCATTTTCTGGCCGTAATAATTCCTCGATTCTTTGCTTCCTTATCTGTATCTCCTTTACTTTCGGTGCTTTTCCTCTTTTCAGCACCCTTCCATATTCTTCCAACAGGGTTTTCCCCTCAATATATGTCTTAAATACCTGATCATGGTATTTTGTTTCAAAATATTTTTCTTTCGTTATACCTCCTTCTAGCAGCTTTTCGTGGTTATTCAGAAATTTTGCCCAATATTCTTCTAATTTTTCCTGCCTGTCCCGGATGTATTGTTGAGTCCTCCGAGATTGAGAATCCTTTTTAGTATTTGAAACTAGTTTCGCTAATTCTGCTCCTATCTCCGCTTGCTTAACGTATACACTTTCCATGGTTATTTTTATAAAATTTTAAATTCAGCGGTAAATATATTAAACAATATGAACTGTATTTTATTTATTAAGCAATGTACTTAAATATGCCTATAATGTCTGGCTAATTGGCTAGTCCAAGGCCATCAAATTCACACAAAAAAAATATCTGCTTATTAACAATTATATTTATTTACTATACCTGTACTATCACGCTCTCTCGTAAGCCAGAATGTATATAAATAAAAATGTAATTGTATGCCCTTGTCAAGTTTGCAATTTTTCAACGTTACCGTAGGTCGCTTGCCTGACTAAGTGATTTCTGTTTGTAAATAAACTGAATAGTATTACGATTTCACTAACGCTAAAATTGAAATTCTTTGGTTGGATAATTTAATGAACCTTTGTATTTATAAAAGATCTGTAAATGATATATGTAATATTAATACTGGAATCTTATTCAAATTTGGCAATTAGATATCTATGTGATTAATTTTTACAGAAATAGGTAAAATATTTTCATTTTCTAAAATAGTGAAAATTTAACTGAAATTATTATATAGAGTGGACTTTTATCGTTCTATAAGTTACGTAGTATTTTAATTTTTTCGAAATAAAGTATTTAATTGAAATTAAAGCAAGCTATATGTTTATGAACGTTTCTTTTTTTTCAAATTATTTTTCAAATATATTTTTGTCTCTGTATTATTTATATGGTATACATTCTAAAGTACATTATTTTACTATTGATAGAGTGGAGATTGTTGTTCTAGATTGTTGAATTATAATAAAAATACAAACTTGTTAAATTGTACGATTGTAACAGTTGGAAGATTTTGTAATTATTCAAAAACTTACGGTTTTTTGTTTGTTTTCTGTTTTCTTAGACGTCTAGGATCCCTCGCTTCTGGTAGGCTCTGCAATCGGCTCTCGGCTATGGTACTGCTCTTAGCTCTGCAATCGGCTCTCGGCTATGGGACTGCTCTTAGCTCTGCAATCGGCTCTCGGCTTTGGTACTGCTCTTAGCTCTGCAATCGGCTCTCGGCTATGGTACTGCTCTTAGCTCTGCAATCGGCTCTCGGCTTTGGTACTGCTCTTAGCTCTGCAATCGGCTCTCGGCTTTGGTACTGCTCTTAGCTCTGCAATCGGCTCTCGGCTATGGTACTGCTCTTAGCTCTGCAATCGGCTCTCGGCTTTGGTACTGCTCTTAGCTCTGCAATCGGCTCTCGGCTTTGGTACTGCTCTTAGCTCTGCAATCGGCTCTCGGCTTTGGTACTGCTCTTAGCTCTGCAATCGGCTCTCGGCTATGGTACCGCTCTTAGCTCTGCAATCGGCTCTCGGCTTTGGTACTGCTCTTAGCTCTGCAATCGGCTCTCGGCTTTGGTACTGCTCTTAGCTCTGCAATCGGCTCTCGGCTCTGGTACTGCTCTTAGCTCTGCAATCGGCTCTCGGCTTTGGTACTGCCCTTAGCTCTGCAATCGGCTCTCGTTCTCCCGGGTCTAGTGGTCTCTCTCTGCTACTGAGGGTGTTGCTGGTGTGGACTGTATAGGCTTTCTCAAACTTCCTTGAAGTATTCTTTTTCTCGATAGGACCATGAACAATATCCCTTCGTTGGCTCAGTGTAGATGGTCTTTAAGTTGTGATGGAAACACCAAATAATAGTAGCAGAGTTTATTGATGAGACTTACACTATGGATGTTGACCCAGGGTACTTTGAGTAGAGACTTAAATGATGAGCGTTGAAGACAATCACTCGCGTTAATGAATTAATAATAATTGAATTTCTAGACAAGAGATCTTAGTTTTATATAAGTTTAAATTGGGTCAATGTAAACACGGGCCCCGCGTGATTTTGTGTATCTAATTAAGGTAAATTGTTTATCTTATGTCAGCAACTTTTGGCTGATGTCCAAATTATATTATTGATAATTGACCAAATGTGCATGTAATTTAATTAATTACGTGTGTGTGTTTAGTAACAAATAAATGCATTCGATCTACTGGGTGATAAAATGATACTGTCCAATTTCGGATATGAATACTGAATATTTGATATTGGACAATAAGGATAGGACTATATAACAAGGTATTGTTTGTAAACTTTTTTATCGTTTTTGTAAACAGGATCTTTAATATTGTACATCTACAAAAGATCCATCATTTGTCTTTTTTATTTTTTTTATCTTTATTTTAATAAAAATTTTATTCATTTTGCAATAATGTTTTTGATTGATAATATTATTATCTGATCCTTTTCTCTTGGTCCTAAATGATATTCAACTCAGAACACTATGGTAAGTCATGTTATATTTATATTTATGTAAATGTGTTTGTATCTTATGATAACTATATATTTTTATTAACTTTTTACTTTAGTTATTTTTTTTGAAGTTTTATGTACGCTTCGACTTTCATTTTATTTTTATCCAATGGCGCCCCCCGAGCATTTGAGTTTCTATTATATTTAAAATCTATTAAGAATCCACATTAGATATCTGAAGACTGAATATTTAGAGCTACCGAGGTACTCCGAAATGTTACGTAGTACCAAGTATAGATATTTTTATGTTTGTTTAATTTGTCGAGTTACATATTATTTTTTTGCCTTTGTTATCCATAGGCGTGCTATATATAATTGCTTCCATTCGTGGGACTGTTATATAAAATGGCGCCCGGAACGCTGATGCTACAACATCTAATAAATATATTGATTTTCACAATTTTTACAAAAAAAAAATCGTTGTTTTGACTTCTGAGTGACCTACTAAAAACTCAAAAATCGTTAAAACCAAAAAACTCGACAGCATTACCTCAAGAAAATAAAATCTTCTTGAATTTTTTGTTTGTAAGTTCTGATGTTGGCCTATTTTTCAATATCTTTCGTTGAATTTATTTATGTATATTCTATGAATTGTACTAAATATTGTAGCGTGATTAGTGTAATTACTTCTAATTACAATAAAACTAGCGATTCGTAATTTATATACGACTTTATTTATATAAGTTACAGACGAATTTATCTTATACACTAAACTTATTTACAAAATATGCCCGTATTTATACCCAGTTGTTATTCTGGAACAATCGACTCCCATCTCGAGCTATCGGCTTGTTCCGCCTACGTGACGTACCTTCCAGAATTCTCCGGCGAGGCCTAGCACATCCGATTACGTCATTCTCGAGGTGTTTACTGTTATACGGGGATCGGCCAAGATTTCTCTTCCGCTACACTGCTCCCCTCTTAAGATCTGAGCGTCTCGATCAGCAACTCTAAATGAAGGCCCAGGATGGCGGAATCTACACGACTCTCCAGCTCTGCATACACCCTTCAAGAAGAAATAACAGTCTACTGTCTTTGAAGGGTACGACATCTTCGGGTTCATGCAACACACAGTGATTTGTACACCAGTTCCTCTGAAGACCACTTCAAGCATGCTTCTCACAATCTTCCAATCCAGATTTTCTACTGCATGACCTATTTTTGGTAAAGCCAAATTTTTGTTGTCATAATTACACACGATTTTCTTCAAATTAGTTAGAGCACGCCATATGTTCTCGTAGCTTGGCGTGTCCGTATAAGACTTTCTGGTCACCATATACAGCAAAGATCGAGGACCATCTTCCAATCGCAGTACTCTTCCAATTTTAGGCTGCTGATTTCTTAACTCGTCCAGGCGGCCGAACTTTCTATTGAATACGGACGATATTCCTTTAGTCATCTCGAGGTCTTGGGCAACACAGTGGGCCAGAGAGACGTTTTCTGGAACACCAAACAGATCTTGCTGAACTTCTGTGGTCACGCCGAATCTAGCACTCTTTCTCGCTGCGTAATTTGACATAAATTGATTAAAACTTGGCTGTGCGACATCTTTCATCTCCTGTTGGAGGACTCGTGCTTCTTCTGTTTCATTTGAGCCAGCATATGGCGCAAGACGATTTATGTGAATAACTTTTGGTTTACCGTTTGGCGACTTCTTAATTCTATATATTACGTCATTTATTTTCTTCTTAACTTCATATGGACCTTCCCATTGTCTTTGCAGTTTAGGACATAAGCCTCGACGACGTTGCGGATTATAAAGCCAGACAAGATCACCTACTTCGAAGCTTTCATTCTTGCATCGAGAATCATATTGATCTTTCATTCTGTCACTGGCTATCTGGATGTGTTGTCGGGCAAGTTCATGAATGTTGTTCATTCGTAATTTCAGGCGGTCAACGTAGTCTTCGCCTGCAACATGTTCCTCGGAAGGTCCGCAGCCAAACTCTAGGTCGCAGGGCAACCGAACTTCACGACCCAACATCAGGCAGGTTGGTGTTTGACCTGTAGTTTCATTTACGGCCGAGCGGTAGGCCATCAGGAATAAATGAATGTGTTGGTCCCAATCTCGCTGATGTTCAGATACAACTTTGGACAAGTGTTTACCCATCGTTCGGTTCATCCTCTCGACCATCCCATCTGATTGAGGATGCAGGGGTGTTGTTCTGGTCTTATTGGCACCAATCAATTTACAAACGTTTTGGAAAAGAGCTGACTCAAAGTTTCGCCCTTGGTCGGAGTGGATCTCCAAGGGAACACCAAATCGGCTAAAGAATTCTTTAACAAGTACCTCTGCAACGGTAGCAGCTTCTTGATTTGGTAATGCATAGGCCTCAGTCCATTTTGTAAAATAATCCATGGCTACCAGGATGTATTTATTTCCAGCATCGGTTTCTGGAAATGGACCTGCAATGTCGATAGCTACTCTTTCCATAGGACTTCCAACATTGTACTGTCTCATGGGTGCTCTCTTTTTACCAACCGGACCATTACCGGATGCACACAGTTCACATTTTCGGCACCATCTTCTTACATCATCTTTACAGTTCACCCAATAGAACCGTTCTCGAACCTTTTGCAGAGTCTTCGTAATACCAAAGTGTCCACCTGATGTACCGTCATGCAACTGACGCAATACTTCTGACACTTTACTTTTAGGTACAGAGATCATCGTTCTCAAAGGTTCTGTACAGAAGATCATCTTTTAGTACCAGGCAATTCCATTGGCTCCAGTAGGCCTTGACTTCTGGACTACATGCACTAATGTTCTGCCAACTAGGTCTCTCACCTTGTCGCATCCAATCCAATACTCTTTTTATACATGGATCATCTTCTTGGGCGTCTTGTAACTGTTGGGGCTGCCATTGCTCATTAATTACGGTGGTTCGTCTCACGGGGCAAAATCGTTCCTCTAATTTGGCAGAGTGATTACAATTCGCACTGCATGGTCGTCTCGAAAGGGCATCAGCATTTGAGTGAACTCTTCCGGCCCTGTGTTCTATCTCGTAATCATATTCTTGTAATCGTTCTAACCATCTTGCCATCTGGCCCTCTGGATTACGGAATTGTATGAGCCATTTTAGAGCAGCGTGATCGGTGCGAAGAAGGAACTTTCTGCCATACAAGTATTTATGGAAATGTTCGCAAGCCTTCACTACACCCAGCAGTTCTCTTCTGGTAACGCAATAGTTTCTTTCCGGTTTCGACAGGACTTTGCTGAAATAAGCGATGACTTTTTCCTGTCCGTCCTGGATTTGGGAGAGAACAGCTCCTATAGCACTGTTGCTAGCATCGGTATCCAAAACAAATTTTCCTGCCTGTCCCGGGTAGCTTAATATCGGTGCACTGATCAGAGCCATTTGTAGTTGTTCGAAAGCTTTTTGGCACTCTTCACTCCATGTATATTCTTTGCCCTCCTCCGTCAACTTTGTTAGGGGCTTGGAGATATTGGCAAATCCTTTGACAAATCGTCGGTAATATGTACATAGGCCAAGGAAACTTCTAATTTCATGTTAATCTTTTGGTACTGGCCAATCTTTAATTGCATCAATCTTTTCAGGATCAGCTGTTACACCATTACTCGATACAATATGTCCTAAGTACTTAACTTCTCGTCGAAACATGTGACATTTCTTCGGACTTAACTTCAAGTTCGCTGCCCTCAATCGTTGAAAGACGTCTATTAGATTCTTGGCATGTTCATCAAAGGACCTTCCAACCACAATTACATCATCCAAGTAAACCAGGCATGTTTTCCATGTTAGACCTCTTAAAACGGCCTCCATTAATCTTTCAAATGTGGCAGGGGCATTACATAAACCAAACGGCATAGCCGTGAACTGCCAAAGCCCTGATCCTATCGAAAATGCGGTTTTCTCCCGATCGGCTGGCTCCATGTCTACTTGCCAATATCCACTTTTTAAATCGAGTGTGGAAAACCAACGAGAACCGGAGAGAGTATCCAATGTATCGTCTATTCTGGGCAAAGGATAACTATCTTTTTTTGTTACCGCATTGAGCTGGCGGTAGTCGATACAAAAACGCGTTGAACCATCTTTCTTCTTTACCAGAACTACTGGTGATGTCCATGGACTGTTCGATGGTTCAATTACTCCTTGTTTGTCCATATCCTTGATAATCTCTTCGGCCTCATCTCTTTTCGCAAATGGAAGTCGTCTAGGCCGTTGTCTGATTGGCTGAGCGTCTCCGGTATTTATTTTATGCGTTACTGTGCTTGTTTTGCCCTTATCCTTCTTATCAATAGCAAAAACATCTTGATACTCTATCAGCATAGACCTTACTTTTTCCGTTCGTTCATAGTCAAGGTCTTGGCATCTTTCAATGATCATCTCGACAAGGTCTTTTGGATACTTTGACTTTGATGATTTCTCATTGGTATTCATAGAGCAAATTGAAGCCACGGGAACACACTGTCCGATCAAAGCTCCTCTACTTAACTTAATAGCAGTTTCCCTTAAATTCATAACTCTTACAGGGATGACATCTCGAACTTTTACCAAAGTTTTCGCCGTTAGGAACTCGACATTTTCTACATCTTCGACCATCCTTAAACTTCCCTCTCGGCAGTGTCCATCAAGCATGGTCATCAGAATTTTCTCACTATTACCGGGTATGGTTACGTCGCATGTAGTTAGTAAGCGGATGACATCTTCTTTGTCGTCGTGAAAGGGCAACTCTTCACCGTTGATCCTGAGAACTCCATTTTGAACATCCAATATTGCCCCCACTTTTCGTAGTACGTCCATCCCCAATATGAACTCGTCGGAGATCTCGGCAATTAATACTTGATGTTCAACTGTGGTCTGGCCAATGGATACTGACATATTAGCCTCGCCATATGTATTAATTAGCTCACCAGTTGCTGTTCTAAGCTTTACTGTTGCAGGTGATAATTTATTATGGTCTCGTACTACATCTGGACGTGCGATAGTTCTCGTTGCACCTGTATCCACCAAAAATGATCTACATCTATTATTGATACGACCTTCGATGTATAAGTTGTGGATTCCACCGGAGGACGTAAGGTTGACAGTTACTATGGGGGCTCTAGTTCTCGAGGTCGGCAGTTGCCCCTTGGTGTCGACCCGCTCTAGTTTTCCGACGGCTGTACGATCTTCTTACAATTACGTCGAATGTGGCCTACGTCTCCGCAATTCCAACATCTAGGCTCGCGTCTCTTTGGCATCTGATTACTCAATACTCTCCGTATCATTTCCTCCAGACGTTCATCGTTGTGTTCGTCACTTTCTTCAATGGTTCTTACTCTATGGCTTCGTGAAGTTTGACTAGCCGTTTCGTGTTCCAATGCAATAGCAAGTGCTTCATCTAAAACTTTCGGTCTTGCTAGTCGTAAAGCTTTCTGTAGTTCACTACCTTTCAGCCCATTGACAAAGGTATCTACCGCAATTTCTTCTAAAACGCTGTCTGGCACCTCCGGATAAGCCAACCGCACCACACGAGCCACATCTGCTTCAAATTCTTGCAGATTCTCACTTGCTCGTTGACTTCTATTTTTCAGTTGTGCTTTGTATACTTGTTGTAGATGGGCATCTCCATAGCGTTTTTCTAGACGAGTGAACAAGGTCTGGTAACATTTTTCTTGACCCTTAGGAATTGATCTTAATATATCTGCAGCATCACCTCGCAAAGCAGCAGTCAAGGAAACAGCCTTTTCTTGTTCGGTCCAATGGTTGGCGGTCGCAATAGCTTCGAATTGTCTAAGGTATATGGACCAAGAGGACTTCCCATCGAATGGTGGTAATTTAAATCTCATATGATGCGATGTTTCGTCTCTCGGTGTTTCATCCTTCACTACAAGATCTAAAGCTACTGCATTAACTGATGGTTGTACTTTTGTATCAGTTATCATGCTCTCTAGTTGTTTGATCTTCTCTTCTAGCATTTCTTTATTGTCGTCTACACTTTTCTGTATCTTATCGAATGTTCTGGAAACTTCTTCAAATTTCTCGTCGGTCTGTCTACAAACGTCTTTTATTACTTGAGAAACACTTTCAAATTTCTCATCGCTTTTTCTAGAAGTTTCATCGATCTTTTGAGAAATGGTTTCGAATTTCTCATTGTTTTTTTTACTAACTTGTTCTGTTTACAAACTTCTTCAAGTTTCTCGTCGCTTTTTCTAGAAGTTTCATCGATCTTTTGAGAAACACTTTCAAATTTCTCGTTGCTTATCTTAGAAGTATCATCAATCGTTTCAGAAACAGTTTTTAATTTCGATAAGATTGCTTGTTCTGCTGACTGGAAGTGGAACGTCTCTGGATCATCTCCGTTCTTCGTTAGGACTTCCTCGAGTCGTGCTTGTAGGACTATCTTGAGCCCACTGCTGTCCAGATCCCGTTCCTCTAGCTGTTCACGGAGCTGTTTTACTGTAAGTTCTCGTAGCAACATCTTTGGTCGGCACACACGTACTTTCCAAAATGTCTTTTAACAGTCTTTCCGAATACCGAACAATCAACGCACTTTAACTATTCCCGACGAATAAAGTCCAAAAGTCTTTTAAAGTCTTTCCGAATACCGAACAATTAACGCACTCCGGTTATTCCCGACGAATAAAGTTCAAAAGTCTTTTAAAGTCTCTCTGTAATTCACTTATTTATATCGCACTAAGTTTACCGAACACCGACACCAACTGTAGCGTGATTAGTGTAATTACTTCTAATTACAATAAAACTAGCGGTTCGTAATTTATATACGACTTTATTTATATAAGTTACAGACGAATTTATCTTATACACTAAACTTATTTACAAAATATGCCCGTATTTATACCCAGTTGTTATTCTGGAACAATCGACTCCCATCTCGAGCTATCGGCTTGTTCCGCCTACGTGACGTACCTTCCAGAATTCTCCGGCGAGGCCTAGCACATCCGATTACGTCATTCTCGAGGTGTTTACTGTTATACGGGGATCGGCCAAGATTTCTCTTCCGCTACAATATGTTTATTTAACTTAAAAATAAAATACTTCTAGCATACTTTCAAAAAATTTCACAAAAATGTGCTTGACAAATTGATTTCAAATCCTACGCCTCCCCTTAAGGATCTATGGCCACTTTGTGATAGGCAACCCATACAAGCCGTATCTGCCTATGTATGAAATTTATGAAAAAAAAATTGAAGGCACTCGTGGAGAGTGCCGACAGAAGTGAAAACTTCTTATAGTAAATAAATTACGAGCTCAATGCTTTTTCCCCATCCAAAAATAAGTGCTATACCTATATCATACACGCGATGCGTATGCCCTATATGCCATTTATGTATACATACACATAATTTATATACGTACAAAATTTATTTCAGCGAAGTGATGACGGTCGCAAATTCAATACTTTTTCCCCATCCAAGAAGTGCACAGCGTCCTTAAAGAAATTTTCAATTCAAACATTTATTTCGTCGAAGCGATAACGGTCGCTAATTTAATACTTTCTTCCCCATCCAAAAAGTGCACAACGTCAACGTCCCTCAAGAAGTTTTCACTTCAAATATTTATTTCGTCGAAGCGATGATGGTCGCCATGACGGTCGCCAATTTAATACTTTTACCCATCCAAAAAGTGCACAACGTTCATAAAAAATTTTCAATTCAAAAATAAATTTCGTCGAAGCGATGGCGGTCGCTAATTTAACACTTTTCCCCATCCAAAAAGTGCACAACGACCCTCAAGAAGTTTTCACTTCAAATATATATTTCGTCGAAGCGATGATGGACGCGATGACGGTCGCTAATTTAATACTTTTCCCATCAAAAAAGTGCACAACGTCCCTAAAGTTTTCACTTTAAAAATTTATTTCGCCGAAGCGATGACGGTCGCTAATTCAATACTTTTCCCCATCTAAAAAGTGCACAATGTCCCCAAAAAATTATATATTTCAAAAAATTATTTCGCCGTAGCAATGACGGTCGCGATGACAGTCGTTAATTCAATACTTTTTCCCCATCTAAAAAGTACACAACGTCCCTAAAGAAATGTTCACTTCAAAGATTTATTTCGTCGAAGCGATGACGGTCGCGATGACGGTCGCGATGACGGTCGCTAATATTTTTTCCCCATCCAAAAAGTGCACAACCTCCATCAAGAAGTTTTCGCTTCAAAAATTTATTTCTTCGAAGCGATGACGGTCGTCAATTTAATACATTTTCCCATCCAAAAGTGTACAACATTCCTAAAGAAGTTTTCACTTCAATTCACTACGTACAAAATTTATTTCGTCGAAGAGATGACGGTCTCGATGACGGTCGCGAAATAAATCCTTTTTCCCCATCCAAAAATAGGTTTTAGATTTATTTTAAATTTAAATACTTGTAGGTATACATTTTATGTATGCATAGGTATACATAACATAGATACGTAGAAAATTTATTTCGCTGAAGAGATGACGGTCGCGAAATAAATTCTTTTTCTCGATCGTAAAATAGGTTTTACATTTATATTAAATTTAAATACTTCTATACAATTTATATATACATATACATTATACATACAAATAATATATAGCATAAGCGATGACGATCGCAATGACGGTCGCGATGACGGTCGCGAATTCGATGCTTTTTCCCGAAATGCTGAATCGCTGAGTGGCGAAATGTTGAATTATCAAAACAATATGTTGTGTCATTTTAACCTGTAGTTTATAGGTACTCACCCGTTTACAATGAAAAGACTTTTTATTGTATTAACATCAGAATAGGACCAATACGTTTGAACAATTTGGTCACTAACAAGAGCAGACTTGTGGGACTTGTGCAGATTTCATATGGTTTTCAACATTAATAGACTTACGCCCGGTTTCATAATCAACTTAAAGTGAACATTAACTAAAGTTCACTTTAACGTTGACATTTACCCATATGAATTGCATTGATACAGGTACCAACTTAAATTTTAAAGTCCGCATTAACTGATTATGAAACCGAGCGTTATGCATATTTCATTTTCACAATTTTAACAAAATCTAGTAAACTAAATTAGAAGAAAACAGAGCCATACATACTTTTTGGGTAATGATACCAACAGATACCATCAAAAGTCTAAAATTGAATATTTTGGACTTACGCATTTTTCACATTAGGCCGACGATATTGGAATTCGGAAACCCCAGAAAGGAAATCAATGAGAAATAAATAACTACTTAATTTTTTATTTACACTAATTAAGAAATTTTTAAATAAATAATCTAAATAATCATTTTCTACAATCTATAAAATTTTATTTTATATTTAAATTAATTTTGGGGAAAATAACAACACTTAAATCATCTAGTGAATTCCTTCCAAAGGGGAAAATACTTTGTATTGGTATAATTTATCATCCCCATATCCATATAAAAGTCTTCCAACACCATTTTCATCGTAATAAGGGTATCTATACTTTGGTCTGAAAATAAAAAATGTGTATTAAAATTTTGTCTTGTATTACCAATATAATAAGCTATTGATTATGTATTTTAGAAAGGAACTACAACGTTAACGGGGTTTTATTGTTTCATACAGGCAATGGACCTCTAAATATGAAAAACCCGCGTAGTGCTACCATTTAAAGGGGTGCGTTTTTGAGAAGGGGGTAAATTAGTCCCTAGGCACAGGGCGAATTAGGGTGAGTTCTATGCACTTTTGGTACAAACACGTCTACAGAAAAATTGTTCTAGGTTAAATTTACTATCCAAACATCACATTTTAAACTCCAAAATATTTTTGCTTACAAATATATGTATATTCAAAAGAAAAGCAAGAAAAAAACACAAAAGATAGTAATTTTATTTTTTGCCCCATAACTTTTTTCCACGGGGATAAAGGTATAGGAATTGCACAGAAAAAGCTTCCATCCTTTCTCTTTAAAGTGACCTTTGGTAGAAGTCTCTGTGATATACAGTTTCCAAAATATGATTTTTCAAAGTTTGCCACTCACAGCGATTTTGGCCCATTTTCCTTGTTACTTCTCAAACCTTGTTCTGAAACTTTTTTTTCTGCATAGCTTTAGGTATATGCAATGTTACATTTAGTAGAAAGAAAAGTCAATCACCTTGAAAATGGTCGACTGTAGAAGCCTCTATGACTATTTTTAGGCAAGATATGGTTGTTCAAAGTTTTATACTTTTAATGATTTTTGATTTATTTTACGATTATTTTTAAATTTCTCATTATAACTTTTTTTTGTATATTTGGGTATATAGTACAATAAAAAAGAAAGCTTATTTTCTTTACTTTAAAATGGTGTATTGTAAAAAATCCTAGGACTATTTTTAAACAAGATATGCTTTTTCAAAATGTGACATATACACATGCAGTAGGTCCCACTAAGTTGGATCCACATGGAAAACTTTTTTATTATTAACTTTATGAAAACAAATTATTCTTTATAAAATACTCTGCATAGTCTAAAACCTAAGATGCAATCATCAGATATCAAATTTTATCAATAGTGTAAGAGGTATGTTATAAAAATATGAATTGCGCTCAAGAGTAAAGTACCTTTATATTTCACAATATCGAAAAGTGTTATTAAGAAAAGTTATTTGGAATTAAAAATTATATTATAATATGCAATTTATATTCTTTCAATTGAAAAAATAAAAAAACTTAAAATTGTTATCAAATTACGGATACTCTTGAAAATCCTACGGATATCTTGTTTAAAAATAGTCCTAATTTTTTTTTGCAATACGCCATTTTAAAGTAAAGAAAATAAGCTTTTGTTTATTCTACAATGCCGGTTAGAGGAATTTTGCATGACAAAATTCTGTAAATCTACGAAGTTTTCAAAGATTACATTTTTTGAGACTACATTTGAATTAAATTTTTGTGTTTTTTTAATGAAACATCATTTAGTAGGATGTTTGAAAGGTAAGTTGTGTGAATTTGAGAGTTATATAAGTAAAATTGTAGGTATTAGTTAGACATTTTTAAACAAAATTCATGTAACTGTCTCACTTTCCGCCCACACCGTACTGATGCCCATTTACCTTTTATTATAACTATAAGATAGCTTAAGCTTAAGCAATTAATTAATTGTTCTTCTTTCATGTCAAATTTGTAAAATTTAATTTGATCCATTAGTTAAAGAATTAGGTATATTAAAATAACTCAATCGTGCGCTTCGCCGAACGTTTGTTTGAATCGTGGGTCAATGTTTGCGAGAAGGGTTACTTTAGCGTTATAAATAAAAAATTATAGAAGCTATCTATGATTTAATTTTAGAAAAATCTTTAATCGGTTTTTTGTGTAAAATTTACAAGATTTATATTTTCGTAGTTATTAAAAAAAAAACAAATAATTTCGTAGTTCATTTGTTTAATAAAAAATGAAGCACCCACTTCTGGAGTAGAACTTTGTTGTTTATTAAACAAGATAGTTTATGTTGTTTATTAAACATTTCTTAATCAAATTACAAAAAATTCTATCTTGTTTGATTTTTTCCGTAGTCAAAATTTCTATTGACTCCCCTATTATGCAACGAACACGTCCACATTAGCACAATTTACCTCGAGCACGCAAATATTTGCAACGAACAGCTGGTTCGTCACAAACTTTTACCAGTGAGAACGCGGCTTTATGTGTTCATTCGTTCGTTGTTCTCTGTGTTCTCTGCTTTTTTTTTTTTTTTTTTTTTTTTTTTTTTTTTTTTTTTTTCCTGGAAGCCGTCTGTTGTGAACCGGTTGTACTGCAGCCACTTGGCTTATTGTACATCTTCCACTGTTTATGAAACCCATTCCAGAATTCTGGAACCCTGTACCAGCTTGTACAGGTCTAGTGGGTGGGTGCCGTATAATTTTGGAGTCATTTCGATGTCTCCGAAAAGTGTTTGCCGCCTCCGATCCAATGCCTCACAGTCATGTAAAATATGGTTGACTGTTTCAGGTTCTCTGTTACAGAGTCTGCAGCTCAAGTCTCCATGAAACAGTCCCATTGTATGCAGGTGACCCTTAACTGGCGCATGTCCAGTGAGGAAACCTGTTATGACTCTGAGCTGATTCCTGCTTGTTTTCAGCAGTAACTCAGCTCTACTAGCACATGTCCGTCCGATATACATCTTGCCATGTGTTTGACCGGGTACACTCTCCCAGTGTGAGTTGTGTTGGCTTCGGATCCAGGCTTTTTTTCGTTCGCGGACGGTGCTTTTTGGCACTCCCACGGCCGGCTCTGGACCCAGGTATTTTGTAGCTGATGCTCTCTTGGCAAGTGCATCAGCTCTTTCATTGCCGTATATGCCCCGATGACCTGGAACCCATACCAGTATAACACTGTTATGTTGTGCCAGTCTATCAAGTTCTTGTCGACATTCCCACACCAGCCTAGAGTTCACCTTAGGGCTTATAAGAGCCCCAATGGCTGCTTGGCTATCTGTGCATATGTTAACCCGCTGCAGTTCGAATGCCCTCAGGTTGTTTTCTCTTGCACACTGCAAGATTGCAAAAATCTCTGTCTGAAATACGGAGGTACATTCTCCCAGTGGAATAGAAATGTTAAAATTTCCACCACTATAGAATATTCCTGCGCCCGAACCGTCTGCAGTTTTAGACCCGTCCGTATACCAGGTGCAACCCTGCAGTCTGGGTCGAGAGTTTCCTCTGTCCCATTCGTCTCGTGGGCAAATGTCCACTTGAAAAGGTAATTCAGGCATATATCTTGATGTCATATGGTCAGAAATCATCATCCATTCGGCATCATTAATTTCATTCGTTATTTTACTATGTCCTGATTTAACTGGTACGTTGCTCAGGTTTTCTCGCAGTCTATAATAGCCCATTCTCGCCTCACCTCTTATTGTTATATGTAAAGGAGGGAGATCCAGTAGTGCCTCCATAGCTGCCGTAGGTGTGCCCCTCATAGCCCCCGTGATCCCGAGACAAGCAAGTCTTTGCACCTTGCTTAATTTGATGATGGCACTTTTTTGCTGCACTTTTGGCCACCATACCACTGACGCATATGTAATTGTGGGTTTTACTACCATGTTATAAGTCCAATATACCATGTCTGGTCTCAAACCCCACATTTTTCCATGAGTACGTCTGGCTACCATTAACGTAGATACCGCTCTCTTCGTTATTCTTTCTATCTGCTGATTCCAAGTAAGTCTTGAGTCTAATATTATCCCGAGATACTTTACTTCACTCACCAGATTTAAATGTATACCATTTAGACTTAGAGGACCCAATTCCTCTGAATTCCTTCTTTTAGTAAATTTCATGATTTTGGACTTTAGAGGACTGATGTTAAGCCCTACATTTGAAGTCCATTCTGTAACTACGGTCAGAGCCTGTTGCATTCGATCTCTGACTGTACCATTAAATTTTCCGTGGGCTAAGATGACTAGGTCATCCGCATAGCCCAGGACGTGATGCCTATCGTTGTCGAGTCTAGCTATCAGGCCATCCATGACCAGATTCCACAATAGAGGAGATAAGACTCCCCCCTGTGGGCAGCCTCTGGCTACCTGAGCTGACACTGTATCCCCTAGCAACGTAGCATATATCACACGGCTTCTCAGCATGCAGTCTATCCATCTACAGCTTGTTTCGTCTATTCCTTTTAGACGGATCGCCCTTGTGATCGCTTCGTAGGAGGTGTTGTCAAATGCTCCCTCAATATCGAGAAATGCACCCAACATCACCTCTTGGTTTTCTAGAACGTACTCCACTCTCTGTACAAGATGGTGCAGTGCCGTTTCTGTGGAGACTCCCGCTCGATATGCATATTGTCCCCGATGTATCGGACTTTCAACCAATACACCATCCCTGATATGCCTATCGAGCAGTTTTTCTAAGGTCTTCAGTACGAATGACATCAGACTTAATGGCCGCAGACCTGTCCGATTTTGCCAGGTTTGGGTATAAAAGCCACCCTTATCAGCCTCCATGCTTTTGGTATGTACCCCAGCCCTAAACTAGCCTGCAGTATCTTACACAATTTTTTGAAAAGAAGGTCGTTTCCCTTCTGTAGAAGTATTGGATAAATCCCGTCCGGACCCGGTGATTTATATGGCTCGAATGAGTTTATTGCCCATTTGATTTTGTCCTGGTTTATAACTTCTTTTGCCACATGCCAGTTTTCCCTAGAACCATAATTCATGATATCCAGTCCGGTTTGCCATGTGTCTAGTGGTATCAGTTTTGTCTCAGACTCAGGAAAGTGCACCCTGAAAAGCTCTTTCAGGGTGTCTTCACCATTCTGAGTGTATTCACCTGACTCTTTTTGGAGCGAGGGAATACTTATCTGAGGGTCCTTTGAGAGAACTTTATGGAGCCTTGCCATTTCTGAAGTCCCTTCTATCTCTTCACAATGCCTTCTCCACGATTCTCTTTTTGCCCTTCTCAATTCCTTATTGTAGTCAGTCAGAGCTTTGCGATAATCGCCCCACTCGCCTGACCTTTTGGCGAAATTAAATTTTCGTCTAACCTCTGTCCTTTGATTTGCAAGATTATGATTACTTCAAGGTGGTACTTCAGGGTGGTACTCAGGTACAAGAATTTTGCTACCTAAGAAGTATAGTTGGCGTACATGGTGCATGGTACATCGTCTTAGAAAAGCACAACAAGCATTTGGAACATTATCAAGCATATGGAGGTCAACACAAATTAGTCAAAACACCAAAATAAGAATATTTAAGAAAACAGTATTACTGTATGGATGCGAGACCTGGGCAATAACAGACGGAACTGTCAAAAAACTCCAAGTATTTGTAAATAGGTGCCTCCGAAAAATTTTGAAAGTATATTGACCCAACATCATAACAAATCAAGAACTCTGGAATAAAACCAAACAAAAGCCAATTGAAATTGCAATTAAAAGGAAAAGATGGAATTGGCTGGGACACACCCTGAGGAAGGACAACCCAGATATAACAAAGAAAGCTCTAAAATGGACAGTAGCAGGACGAAGAAAGCAAGGACGTCCCGCAACGACCTGGAGAAGAACAATTGAAGCTGACTACAAAGGTATGAGAAAGAGCTGGGGAGAGGTAGCAGCCATGGCCAGAGACAGAGTCCAATGGAGAAGCTTCGTGGATGCCCTATGCTCCTTTACGGAGTAACAGGAAATAATATATACCGATCCACCTAAAATTTTGCATAGTATTTTCTTTACATATTTCGTCAGGTAACGCTGTTGAGCTATTTTTTGTTTTATGCTTATTTTTGTTTAACAATGAAACGGTTCAAAAGAACTCAATTTTTTGCCTCACCTAGAAACCAAAAATCGTAAATGTCATTGTTACATATTTTTGTCTCACCCTGTAGACATAAGAATAAATTCAAGGAATTTATTTCAGTTTCGAAAAAACGTGAGAATAATTCAATTGTAGTTTATCCTTGTTAAAAAAGACGTTATTATATTTTACAGTCATAGGTATCTACATTCGATTTCCTTTAATTTCTCGCCCGTTCAGTGTGTGATGTTAAAAAGAGTTACATTGTATTATAATGGTCTTTGGCGCCACGAATTTAGGCAGTTATATACACAATAAGTGCTGCTTTGGGTATCAGAGAGCGCGGGTGTTAATTGTGGACTCAGCAATATCTTTCTTGAAAATGTTAGAACGGAGAGAGGTTTGCTGACTTTGCGAGATGATTTTTGATGTTTCCCTACCAAGTACGTTCGGCGTAGAATATATTTTGTTAATCCCTATTGGTCGATAATACGTGCAGGAAGCTTAGTTATTTTTTTATTAGTCAATGATGAAAGAAGGAAGGATTAAACTTTTTTCTTATTGGTTGATTGGATGAGTAGGGTAGAATGAGAGAAATGGATTGGGTTTTTGGAAGGAAGCGTTTTAGGTTGGAGAGAAGCATTCACGGTGTGAGAAAAAGCAATTCAAGTTGGGGCTTTCAAAGAGAGAGGTTTGTTGCAGCCTCGGCAGAAGCCGCTTTGGCGGTTTTCTGAGAAAGTTAAGTTCGAAGATTAAGTTCTGACGTAGTTCTTAATCAAGTTTTTCTTAAGTTCCTGAAAATGTAGAGTATTAGAAGCAGCACCTATGTTGTGTTAGAAACTGTTCTCCTTTCGTGACTTCCTAGTCATAAGCCAAATGCCGCTGTTAAGCAAAGAGCCGGTTTACTTTAGTGTATACTACACTACCTAAGTTTCTTTTTGTAAGCAGTTATGGATTAAGTGCTAAAGATAATCCTAAATACCTCAAAATTTATTTAAATGTCAATATGAGCAGAGTCATTTGGAAGTTTTTTGCCTGGAAACAACCTTTTTTGTACTTTTTATGTAAATTCAGTGAAAAGTAGTGCTTTGGACATTCACAACGTGAAGAATAAGGATAGGACTATATAACAAGGTATTGTTTGTAAACTTTTTTATCGTTTTTGTAAACAGGATCTTTAATGTTGTACATCTACAAAAGATCCATCATTTGTCTTTTTTATTTTTTTATCTTTATTTTAATAAAAATTTTATTCATTTTACAATAATGTTTTTGATTGATAATATTATTATCTGATCCTTTTCTCTTGGTCCTAAATGATACTCAACTCAAAACACTATGGTAAGTCATGTTATATTTATATTTATGTAAATGTGTTTGTATTTATCTTATGATAACTATATATTTTTATTAACTTTTAACTTTAGTTATTTTTTTTTGAAGTTTATGTACGCTTCGACTTTCATTTTCTCTTTATTCAATGGCGCCCCCCGAGCATTTGAGTTTCTATTATATTTAAAATCTATTAAGAATCCACACTCCTTAGATCTCTGAAGACTGAAGACTTAGAGCTACCGAGGTACTCTGAAATGTTATGTAGCACAAGTATAGATATTTTTATGTTTGTTTAATTTGTCGAGTTACATATTATCTTTTTTGCCTTTGTTATCCATAGGCGTGCTATATAGAATTGCTTCCATTCGTGGGGCTGTTATATAAAATGGCGCCCGGAACGCTGGTGCTACAACATCTAATAAATATATTGATTTTCACAATTTTTGCAAAAAAAATCGTTGTTTTGACTTCTGAGTGACCTACTAAAAACTCAAAAATCGTTAAAACCAAAAAACTCGACAGCATTACCTCAAGAAAATAAAATCTTCTTGAATTTTTTGTTTGTAAGTTCTGATGTTGGCCTATTTTTCAATATCTTTCGTTGAATTTATTTATGAATATTCTATGAATTGTACTAAATATGTTTCTGTCTGTATCTGTTCATTCGTTCGTTGTTCTCTGTGTTCTCTGCTTAGTCTGTTGCTGTCACCTGTCACTGTCTGCTCATGCTCAAATGCTCACATTCTATTTTCTCGTAAATCGTAAACAATCGCAAATCGCATGCGCGTGAGCGCATAGCGCATGCACAGTTATGAAGCGCATGCCGCATGCATGATGCATCGCGCATCGTAAAGTCCGGTAATACTATAATATATTTAATCTATGGTCACAGCATAGAAAACGCAACAGCAGTGACACACTAGTAGGCGGGAAAAGTTCGCGCACTATTACTGCGCAGATCGTCGGTCATTTTGTGCGTAGTACCAGCACGTACTAGACAGTGTAGAGAATCGACAGTGTTGCCGATTTGTACATAATTATCAGGTTTACTTAACTTTTATGACATTCATATTTTTTAACATAATTTTATACGTAATCTTTTGCATAAATTCCAGAAATTATTCAAAAAGAATCTCTTACGGGTAATAAAGTTAGTGCAATAACTGATACTGCAGCAATGCAGAAATAAAAAAAAATCACATTTTCTTAGATATCGTTGTCTGTCGACGTTTAAATGCGACCGGTGAGCAAGCAAATATTAAATTAGTGTTAGCAAAAGTGAGTTACTCCTTTCAAACAGACAAAAAATGTTAATGTAAATGAGGAAATATTATTTGAGAGCGTTCTAGATGTAGTTTTATTATAGTATAATATATTACACATAATTTTGTTACAAGTATTTTTGAATTAACAAGTTGAATAAAATAACTTTTTCTTAATGCATTTTTATTACCCTTAATCTACCGAGATAAAAAATTTTAACATAATTTTTGGCAAAATCTGACCATTTTAGCAGTGGCTTAATATAATTTCATTAATGAAATCGGCAACACTGATGAACCAACACATCACATCACCACTGAGATGTACTACGCGAAAAATGGCGACCCTGTACTTTTCAACTTCAAAGGCGGCATCAGGGAGTGTCCTTGCTGGTTTCGTTTATTATGCTGTGCTATGGTCGTAAACAAACAATCGTAATCGTAAAGTAAAGGAGTTTGTAAATTTGAATTTCTGTTTTCATTGGAAATTGAATAATTTCCAATGGAAGTAAAAGAAGAAATTAGCGAGGAAACGTGTAAAATAGAAGTAGAGTATAATGACTTGGATTATGCTCTTTTAGATGGCTTTAAATGTGAAATTCAGGAGGAGTCCAATTGGGAAAGTACTCATGACACAAATGATTCTTTAGACTTAAAGAAATGTCCGGTAAATACTGAAATAGAACAGCATTTAAATAAACTTGACCCTTTTGAAGACAACCAAACATCTGAAAAAGGTTAGTAGGTAAAAATAATTTAAGTACTCCCATATCTAGAAGTAGGTAGTATGAATAGGAATAACTTTTTCACAACATTGTTGGTTATTTTGTCATTCATAAGCATGTATTGAATGTGTTTAGGTACACATTAAAACAATAGAACTGACTAACTGACAAGTCAGCCAAAGTAATACAGTAACTGCAGAAATTAACAGATGTATATTATATCTAGCAAATAGAGCGTACTATGGGTTAAAGAAACTTTTAACATCAAACATAGTCACAAAAAGAACAAAACTATTGATATACAAAATTCTAATCAAGCCCGTCCTCACTTATGCTTCAGAAATGTGGACAATAACAAAAAGTGATGAAGAACGGTGAGGCTGTTTTGAATGTAAAATCCTCAGACATATCTATAAAGGCGTGGAGGAAAATGGATTATGGTGTAGACCAGAGGTTCCCAACCGGTGTGCCATGGCACACTGGTTGGGAACAAAAGTTCCCTGTAGGTGTACCACGAAATTTAACCGTCTTTTTTACTAGTATTTACTTTTTTAATTCGTCGTGATAATTTATGTTGAAATCCAAGTAAATGAAAAACTTGAAACAGCTGATTTTTTGCTTTTCAATTGGACGAATCCACAGATATATACTGGGAAACCCCAGGTTATTGCTTTCGTTAGACTTATCTGTGAATCTAACTTAATTGAACAGTTTTTATTTTGTAAAGATCTCCCTGAAAATACAACAGGACTAGACATTTTTCAATTAATGAACAGTTATTTTATCACTGCTGGTTTGTCTTGGCTCTCTTGTTTGAGTGTTTGCACATATGGTTGCCCTGCGATGGTGGGACACTTAACAGGGTTTCTGGCTTTAGTTAAAAAGGAAAATCCAGATATTATTTTCACACATTTTTTTTACACAGAGAAGCACTTGTTAAGTCATTGATGCCTGAACTGAATGACGTTTTGCAAACTGTTGTGAAAATGGTGAACTACATCAAAAGTAGGCCTTTAAAAGTGAGATTATTTAACAGTTTGTGTTCTGCTATGGTTTCTGAGCATACGGAGCTATTGTTGCATATAGAAGTAAGATGGTTATCTCTCGGATGTGTCCTTCAAAGATTCTATGAACTTAAAGAGGAACTGTTAGTATTTTTTACTTGTGAACAGTCTGAATATACCAATTTCCTTAGTGATGACACCTGGTGCACCAAAGTTGCGTTTTTGGCAGATATTTTTGTGAAATTGTACGTTTTAAATAAGGGCATGCAGGGAAAGTAAGAAAACATTCTCACCTCCACTGATAAAATCAGTTCTTTCCAGCAAAAGCTTTTACTGTGGATAAAGAAAGTTGAAAATCAAGACACGTGGAACATGTTTGAGTTAACAAACAATTGCAATGTAGAACCAAATCTGTCAGACCTTTTTTTGAAAAGTTTTAGTAAGCTGAATGACAATATCAAAAAGTATTTTCCCTCCCTCAATACAGCATCAATGGACTGGGTGTGAAATTCATATGTTGAGTCGGCATTGTTCACTACAGATGAAGAGGGTGAACTGATAGATATAAAAATTGACCGTGGACTTAAATTTAAGTACAGTAAACTAGTTGAAGAAGCAGAGACTCAGTCAAAACTGAAGAAAATCAAAGTTAATGTAGATGTTGCATCATTTTGGATTCCCCTCTTCAATGAATATCCACTGGTCACAAAGAAAGCTATGAATGCCATAATACCATTTTCAACTTCTTATATCTGTGAATCTGCTTTCTCGTCGATGAACGCCATCAAGAACAAAAATCGTTCCCAGCTA